>NC_092497.1:60385476-60685476 GCF_047495875.1 Pithys albifrons albifrons | reverse complement strand
TTATTTAATTGCAGATTACTCCCTTAGGCCTTATAAAAAGTCTTCTAGCTGCACAGTTTAGAAATTAATGAATAAATACAATGGTATGTCAAAAAATTGCATCTACTCTAATCCTTGTTTAGTCTATTGTTTTGTTTCGCTAGCACTTTACTACAGAATGAAATGGCAGAAATCTGAGTAATTTTGGTTGTTATTAAAATATTGTATATAAACAGGAAAAGTCTGAATAAGGCATTCTCAATGCAAGCTTGAGCAATGTACATTTTCATGCCCAGTGGAACTAACATTTCAATTTCTTCCCAAAAGTAGTGGAATGTTTTTTGCATGTAAATCCCCAAATACTTTTTCAGTTTTACAGATAAAAACCATTATTTCATACATCAGTTTTAAAAGCATTGGTTTGGTATTTCCTTCCATTTTTTCTGCTGAAGGACTATGAATCTGGAAGGAAACAGTTCAAAGAAACTCACAACACAGATAAGACAACTACTTCCATAAAACTAAATGAAACAGCATTTCTTTTCAAATGCCATCTCGAAACACTAGATAGATGTATATGAAGTATACACAGTATGGTAGGTAGTTATTCATCCCCATGTTTTCACCTGCCGATATTACTGCAAATTACACTGTTTCCATGACATGCCTTATGGAACAGTTTACTATTTTCATAAGCAGTCACATGCATTGAAGGTAGGATCACCAGCCAGAGCGTTTGGCACCCCAAAGCAGAACCAGAGAGGCCAAGCTTACGAATCTCTCTTGCTGAATGACAAGTTAGCTGGTGTATGAAATGACAGATCTCTGCTGAAACAAGGAAACACATCGACCTAAGACATTTCCTCTGGAGCTGCTTCTGCTTCCTGAGAGGGTTTCTCTTCGGGTTTGCCACCGAGGACAGGAGATGGGTTATGGCTGGTCTTGTTGCTGTCGTGTGCGCTGTGACTGCTGGCACTGCCAAGGCGTGTCGATGCCACCACAGCTTTTACTGCAGCCTGAGAGAGAGAGGACCAAGCAAACATTCCATAAAGGGCACTGTCTGTCAGCACTGCAGTCTCAGCATAACCCTGTCAGGGAACGTAACCACATCTAGTTTTGGTGGTAATGCCACATACCTGCCTGGGCTTGGACAGATTTAGAAGGCCACCTGAAATACTGGTTGAGGTTTAAAATTTCTGCTTTCACAAGGTTACAAATTGGGCAACATGAACGTCACTCTTTTTTTTTTTCCCAGCTGCACATGATGCATTGATTGATTGATTGATTGATTGATTTTTAGAAATTACTTCAGGTCTCCTGTGTTGAAGTCAGATGACAAAGAGAAAGTCATCTTCTGTCATAATAGTAACAGAATCATCACCGATTATTCCATGAAAATTTCACGAAGGAAAACAATACTTATTACTATTGAACTATTGTATATGCCAAGCACAATGGTGCAGAGCATATGGGCAACTTCCTAAGTATATAAATAAAAAACACACATTAGGGGTAGGCTTTCATGTCAGAAAAAATATCACAAAATGAAGACACACATGAAGACAGTTATAGTAGCCCTTGTCTCCAAAAGTTTTATTGCCTGAAAAAGCAAACATACAGAGGTGAGGAAAAGAAATACCAATCTCTGGGTATGACAACTCAAGCTATTTTTGACTTGGCTAGCTTTTTGCTTAGGCATCACAGAAGCAGGTCTGCATGAAGAGATGAGGAGTATAGTAAGTTTTGTGGATATTTTGAAGGGGTTATCACACCAACAAACAAACAGAAACAAAGAAATAAAAAAGAAAAAAAGAAAATACTAATGAAAAACAGGCTGCATAGACATTGTCAATAAAATGAATTAACACATACAGAATATACAAGCCATAAGCCAATAGAAGTGGCAAGAATTTTCAAAGTGAGAGTCTACACCGTTTAAAGGAAATATCACAGACATCCACATTAGTGGTGAGAGGACTTTGGACAACTGATTACAAGAATGGGACACTCAATGATACTATAAAGTCTAAAGATACTTTTAATGTAATTTACTCTTACAATCCATGGGGATGTTTACAAAACAAATTCAACACAGTCTATGAAAAACAAAATCATGACTGACACCTTTATTTTATAAAAATATGTCTTTACATAAAGAAAATCTGCCTCTAGACTAGTTGCTGGGAAAGAGAGCATAATTTCATATTATTTTTACTAAAAACCCAACAACTAAAGCATGTACTACTTGGGTTTCTCCATTTTTTATTTTTTTTGTGTTAGGAATTAATTATCTAAAATGTTATGGTTTATTTTACATATATATGTGTAAATTCTTAATTCTATAATAACTGCTAACTTCAATCAATTCTCTTAATAATTGCAGATTTGGTCATTTAATCTTTAATAGAAAAGCAATGAAGAAATAAACTTTAAAAAAGCAATAGCTTTTATTCACAAAAGAATAAATTGGTTGACTACAGGGATCCAAATGCACTGGGCTTCAAAAAAAGCTTGTTGGTCATCAAAGGTATAAAAATATAAAGAAAACCAAAATCAAAACATCAACATGAGTTGATGTTCAGTCACTGAGAATTTTGTAAATGAAAAAAACATTTTTCTTAACCTTGTAGAGGTTCTCTGTCACTGTTCCCTATTAATACTGAAAATATATTAGCAAAAGCAAAGAGTGATTTTTTGTGAATTTGGTTTTGCATGGGGTTTGTAAAGCTCTTCAGCTGGGATAATTTTTAACCTTACTCCCCAGGGCTCCAAGGGCAGCTTTGTTGTAACTGGTTGGTAATACTTTCTGTGCTGAGGTATCCCTGGAAATATCTCCTGAGCAGACACAAATCTTTAACAACAGAAAAAGGGATTTGGGGAGAAGAAAGCTTCCTGATGTTATGTCAGTTAGATGCCCAGCTGCCTGCTGTTACAGTAACTCAGGGTGGCTTAAAGATCAAAATATGGTACAGTAGATTAAATTTCTCCCAGATTTATGGATACTCATTAGGAAACTACTCCGATTTTTGTTCTTTTTTCTCAGTACTCTAAGGATGCCAAGCAGTACAAGGCAGAACAGAGAGACAGAAGCAAGGAAGGCAGAAGGGAAGAAAAGAAGGAAGGAAGGTAAAGGATTTGTGAAAGTTGTGTGCATTCTCTGGAGTTCTATCTGAGTAGACAGAGTAACAACTTAAACTTCACTTTTATTTATTTGGCTTCAGTCATCGACTTAATCAGCTTCAACTTCTTCAATCTTCGTCAGTCATCTTAAATAAAAAGCTTCCATATCACTATGGAATGTTGTCCTCAAAAAGAGCATGCGAGGTTTGTGCAATGCTAGTAATTTAACTGCATGCTTTCACAGCCAAAACAGAGACTATGTGCAGAGACTTGCCTTAAGTTTACGCCGGGCATTGAATTCTTGGAGTTTCTTTTGTGCGTTGTCCATATGTGCAAAGTTTACTGCCTTCCCTGTGACCCATGGGTGCTGCAAAGCCTGTAGAGTGGTGAGGCGTTTCTTGGGGTCTAAAACAATCAACTTTTTAACCTGCATCACAAGCAAGAAATAGAAAAGACTGTCAACCTTATTCTTCATTTTTGTTTACCTAGCTATTCATTTTGGGGCTTTGGTCCTTGTTGGGAAAGCATCTTAGGTGAAACACATCCTAGGAAACCAGTGAGAATTTGTATTTTTGTCTTTGCAAGTATTTGCCTTCTGGTATTTCTTGGTCCTTCATAAGTAACATCTGAGTAAGACAGCCACAAAGGGGGAAGAGAGGAGAAAAAGAATGCTATCATTACCAACATATTAAGAGTATATACCAATGCAGCTGACCTGTATCTGCCATAGGATGTTGCTTCATGTCTGAATTGACACATAAACCCTGAGAGATTCTAAAAATAACCCCATACAGGCAGTTCTTGGAGCAGTATCTCTCCTTTTGGATTGGGACAAGTTTTAAACTGGATTAGAAAGTTGAAGTAGTAGTGTATGCAGCTCATACAGACTTGTACCCTGCAGTCATTGGTAGGAACACCACAAAGGAAATGTTTCTTTCAGTCACTGTAAAACCCCATGTACACATGAACTAAGAAGCACTGTGCAAGTATTTCTCTCTTAGCCCACTCTGAAACTAATGCTGTTCACACCATTCTTTGTCACCAAGGCCAGTGAAGCTGCACCTCTCCAAGCATGACAGTAGGACTTTTTGGGGAATAAGGCACTGCAAACATACCCCTGGGAGTGGAGGTGGTACAAATTGTTGGATACAAAGTGTGTCCAGTCAAGCCACATTTCATGGGTTTTGCTTTGTGTCTGGACAAGCAGTCTTTTGAAAAAAGAGAAAGGTGAGGACGGAGTAACAAAGTGCACAGATGGTACTCTGCAGAGCCACACTTACCCAACTCTCCTGCCTACACACTCTGTTGGATCAGGGTGCAGGTGATGGCACAGAGCTCTGCTGCTGCTTTGTGCCCAAGTGTGAAGGAAGAATCACTTTAGGGTTCTCTGAAATTTCCCCACAAAGAGCTATTAAAGAAAGATGGTGCCAGGCATTGTGAGGAATGTCTACAGTGTCTCCATGGAAGAAGTCAAGTTAAGCAAATCACTTTACCTGGATACTCCAGGACTGCACACAGCACAAGTTTTGAAAGTCATGGTCTTCATTCTTATCTACAACTCGCTATACAGTGTTAAACCTGAAATTTTGAGCTTTACTGTACCAAAACAGTGTGGAGCAGTTTGGACAAAAGGAGTACACACAATAAACAAGCAGCTTTATCTTCAAGCTGCTGTTTATCTGGCAGTAAATGGTATTTTTTTGACTTTATAAAATCTTCACATCTAATAAAATAGCAAATAAGTACTTTGAAATTCTACAGTCATTCCATTTGAAACATCCTGAAGTACTTCACAAACTCCAATTACATAGTGTTTTATGGCACAGTTTTTATAACTAATATGGGATAGGCCATTTGTGTTTTCAGTGGGAATGAAATAACTGTATTATGTATGTTATTACTGACTAAAAATCAGACTCAGGCATACCTATCTTTGCAACCAAATTACTTTACCCAGTAATAAAAGAATACAGTGGAGATAGCATGCCAACCCTTGCATTTTGCTAATGGACCATATCTAAAAGTACTGTCTTCCCTCATATACTGACAAAAAGCTTAAATGGACAGAAAAAGTCTGTCAGAAAAGGCAGGGTGGGGGGCTGGAGGGGGGTGTCTAATTCCTTTTCATCTTCTTTTCCCAAAGTTCAGGCTTGAAAACTGTGAAGAATAAAGGACTTGTTTCTATGTTCCCCTGAAGGTAGTCACCCAGAAAAGAATGATGGAACACTTCAGAGCTGGTTTGGTAGGCACACATCAACACTCTGAAAGCTGCCAGCAATCTGTGGCTTGTTCACACAAGAACCTGAATATCCATGGTGTTAAGTGCAGAATTACAGCACTGGACTAACAGAGGATATTTAACAGCACCACAACAGATCAAAGACAAGAAGGAAAGCAAGGGGCCATAGGAACAATTAATGAACCAATTATTCTGCCCCCATCCCAAGACGGACTCAGTGGAAGCAATACTAGATACTCTGGTCTGATTTTTCTTTACTTACTAAATCCTTGGCATTCAGAGACACATCATCCCACCAGGGGGACACAAAGTCATATTCACAGTTCAGGATTCTCTTAAACATGTACTGATCTCCCCTTTCATCATAAAATGGTTCAAAGCCACAAAGTCTGCAAGGATAAAAAAAGAAATAAATTTATCAAAGATTAATTTGGTTTGGATTGTTAGGAACAGTTCATGATATTTTTTTCCCTACTTTGTATTCTGTAGACCCTTTGGGGAAACCAGACCTGGATGTACTCATGAACTCCTAATTCTTTGGAGAAGAGAAAAATGTGGTCATAAGTATTCATGAGTACTCGTAAAGGCTGGTTAAATTGTAAATTTTCCATTTTCACATGTCTTTATTTGAAACTTTTAGTACAGGGACTTACCATAGAAGTAGCCATGCAGCAGCTGGTATCTGTACACCTTCTACATGCCAAGAAACATTTTTTAGGTGCTCTTTGCTCTGCTGGTCCTCAGGATGAAGTCCCTTGAACTATCTAGACATTCCTCAGTTTGAAACCTTTGCTCACCACTGCTGTCTTCCGTGGGTCTTCCCCAGTTGTGTGTCTTTTCAAAGTGGGTGCAAGCACCATTCAGCGTGGGCACAGGACCAAGTTACAAATTAGTGTAATGAAGTTTTCTACTTTAATCTAAATTTTGTTTGCTAGCAAAATCTGACCTTCGATCTGCTTTTTTAGATAGTTTGCAAGCACAGAGTTAACATGATCATAGAGCATTTATCAGAACCCATGTAACTCTTGCCAGAGGAATAGGAATTAGCTAAGGAACCCCATTTTACCTGTGAACTTAGAAGCTTTTATATGCCCAGTTAGGACTGATTTTTGATTATATTCGCCCCTGTACATTCTTTCATGCTGTTGCCCACAAAATGTAAAAACCTCTGGTAGGTTTTAATGATCAGCCACACCTCTGCTTAGGAAACCTACATACAAACAAGAAATTTTGTGATCTCACTAATGATTGCTATTATGAATATATTGAATAATACAGACCCCAGCACAGACCCTGGGGAATGCAAACCCTTGATTTCCACTTAAATAATGTTCTTTTTTATTGCTTCATTTCACTTTAATTATGCTTGCACACATATTCAGTTATTTTGAAGTGCATTTTCTATTCATATTCAGCCAGTAAGCAATCTGAGCTAAATAGGAAGTCTATCTGCTACCCTGCCTCCAGAAAATGCAACAAACAATGAGGTAATGACAGGAAAACAACAACAGATGTAATGATCAAGACAGCAGCAAATCTAGAAAATGCAACCTTACATTTTAACTTGGTTTTATATTTTTAAACCCAATCAATGTGCTTACTGTCCCGAAAAGGGAGACTGATGTTCAAAGAATAAGTATGTTTTTGGGAGTAGCATGTAGGTGTGGGTGGAACAGATCTATCACATTCCACTGCTGAAGAGGAGAAACACCCCACTGTAGGCATATTCTGGGCACCTTACTGATTTCCAGGTCTGGGAGAGGTGGATTAAAGCACAAGGATCCGGTATCTGATCACTGTGTGCTTCAGTGGGTGGGAACTGGCCACAGTCCCTCTGTTGCTCCCATCCTAGTTTGCCTGCCTCTCCCACCACCAATCCTGGGCTTGGGTCACTCCTATTCTCATGGGAAGCTGCAACCTTTGCTTAGCAGGGTTGTTGGTCCTCTCACTGGGTCAGCCTAAAATGTCTTTTGGACACTTGGTGACACACAGTAAGACCGTGTTTATGACTTGATATCACTGCACTGAAAACCTCCCAAGTGACTCTGTAACTCACTACTATCACCTATTGTCTTCTTTTTAACAATTTCTATAGATATGCTTACACTTAAAAATGCATTTCAGCAGAGAGATTTTATTTTGCTACATGCCAAATTAGATGAATAAATCTAGAGGTGTGATTTCAAATTGGATTAATTAAAGCAGGGTAAGACACAGTGTGGCTGCTCTTGATTTCATTTTATTTTGAAATATCATTTTATTATACTAATTCATTTAAAATCAATTACCTACAAATAAATTAAAAAAATCTATGTAAACAAGCTCCAAAAACAATTAAAAAATTACCATATGGTGTTTTGCTCTCTTTTAAGTAAGTTAGTGAAAAATTATCTTTGATTAAATCCATGTAGTTTTCACTACAGGAGAAGCCTCTGTGTTTGTTGACCCTATCTGCATCCAAAACTTACAGAATGACTAACCTGTTGCTGGAATACAAAACGACTGTTCCTCTGTCTTTTAAAACTATAACATGTGGCTTCTCTGGAATTATGACAGTTATCATCAATAGGTCAATATAATTTGTCTTTGTGCTGTAAAAATATGTGTCAAAGTTTTTCTTAATCAAGTGGTAAATCCACTTTGATCAGTGGGAAGATAGAGTTTTACGCAGATCTTCTGTAACATGGTTGTTAACTCTTATATCCACTCTATTTTGGATGCACATGCAACAAGGTGCTTTTTGATGGTACATAAGTGCATTCCCTCTTACTAAACTATGAGACTGAGACATGTAACACTGTCCTTTAGGCTGCAGGATTAATGATTTACTTGTTGTACATGTACCTTTCTGGTCTAATCCATCAAACATATTGACCCACAAAGCTTTACATGCAATAGAAGAGCTTTAAAATCGAAATACTGTTAAAGCTAATATGTAGCCAAATGGATTAATCGAAATACTGTTAAAGCTAATATGTAGCCAAATGGATTTTTGCCTGGCTTGTTCCTGCAGATGGAATTGGATTTTTAGGTGGGAGTAGGACAGGATCGTAAGGAGGAAAAAGTAGAAGAGTAGCTGTGCTGGTGGTGTCCTACCCAGAGCAGCAATTGTAACACTTTTGTTTACACCAGTGCAAAGGTTTAATGTGGCTTGCGAGCGGAGCATCTCCTGAACAGCTGGAAGGTTTTGGAAGGCAGCATATAGGAAATGCCAATTCAAATTTCTCTTCTTGCTTGGAGCTTGCCTACACATGAAAACAAGTTCTGCTTAAGAAAAGCTCTCAGTTTCAAGTAAAACAGCTTCCTTAAGCCTGGAAAAACTAGAAAAGGCCATAGCTTAATCCACAGTCCTTTGCAAAGGGACTACAAAAGTCATTTCTTCAACATTAGTGAGAACCTTGCTGGCAACTTTCACATCTTTCTGCCATACATGGAAGTCCCAGCACCGACAAGAAATGAGCAACTGGCAGGCAATTTCTGTGATGTGATCTTTTACAAAAGGTCTGGATCTTAAACCAGACCCTGAGACAAAGAGTCACATTTAAAACAGAGCAGATAAAAAATTACAAATGGGAATATTGTAGCCTATTACTTACAGGCACACAAAAGGAGAGCTGTGAATTATTTGAAGCTTGTATAGAGAACAGAAGATGTTTTCTGATATTTCCATCAGAGTGTCTACATATCCTTCATGAACTCTTGGTGTAAATCCTAGAGAATGTAATTCTTTCTTTGCAAAAGACAAAAAGAAAATATTGCATGCTCTACTTGCTGGACACAGTTAATAAGACCTAGCAGCAGAAAGATAATGGCCCAGATGTATAAAATCCTCCATATCTTTAATGTATATGTGTAAAATCTCATTTTCTTTTCCTAAAAGGCACCCTGCAAGTACTGTATATAACTACACAAGACATCATTGTTATTGCCAAGGCACTAAATTAAGTTTTTTATTCTCCCATAAAGACAATGTCAATATATCATATCCAATTTTCCCTTCTGAATAATCTGCCTTTGAAAGATTCAATCCATATAATAAAGTAATTACAATGCTTACCAATTGAAAAATGACTAGCCATGCTAAGATGTAGACACAAATGCCTATCTTTAGGCATAACTGTTTGAAAATTTTGGTATATAATTACAACTTCAACTGTTTAAAATATTTATGGCCAGCATTGCTCACAGCCCTTTGTCAACAGTCTTTTGTTGTCTAGAAAGAAATGGAAAAGTTCAGCACTAATAATTTAACCCATCAGACTGGTTTGCAGGCAGAGATTCCAGGGCTGTTCCCTGCCTCCTCACTGAGATGCTGTGAGACAGCAACACTGATGCTGCAGCTGAAGTTTTGGCAGTGTCTGTGGCTGACAAAGATGGGGCAGCTGCATTTAAGAATACCCACAGGCACTGTGAAACTACTGCTAGCACCTTAGTTTTCCTTGTTCCAGCTGTAGTCAAGAAGTAGCTTAGGATCTCTCAGTTGGTGTGAATAAGAAGAAGCCCCAAATGTTTTCTGACACCTGCATGCTTGTATTTGGTTTCAGCAGTTTCATTGCTACTCATTCACTTCAATAGCACAATTCTGTGAATATCTTGCTGCTGCTCAGGAAAGAATGTTGAACCTACCAAAGATCTAATCTGAGTGTTTTTCCATGCTCCTCCAGGATTTGACTTACTTCAGTAGGATTAGGAAGATCATTAAAGTTCAGGATGTTGTCTTTTTCAATGGCACAGCTTACAATATCATAAAATTCTGAGAATGTTAAAAAATTAACTGTCTGCACTTACAGGATGTAGGTGATAATGCCCAGGGACCACATGTCCACCTCAGGGCCATAGGCACATCCCCGCAGTATCTCTGGTGCTGCAGACAACAAAACACTTGTCAGTAAGATGAAAGCAGAATGAAGAAACAACAGTCACAAAGTCAATTAAAGTCCATGCACATTCATGTCTTTTAAAAAGTTAGGACCTGGTCCTCTAAGCCCTTAATTAGGCAAGTGATTCCATTAACTGAATGTAAAACAAAAGAAGCCATGCCCAAGCAGAACCAGAACAAAATGGAAAGCAGATTTTGGTTTCAAATTGCTTTATATGTTTTTGAAAGGAAACACAGAAAAGTCCAGCCACACTAGAGCTACATTGTGACCAAGAAAGTGGTGCTTTTACTTCAGAGTTTTACTCAAGTGTTTTTATAAATAAATCAACAACAAAAAGAGGGCCAATGAAAATCTCCATTCTTTATTGGATGTAAAGGGAAACACTGAAACCAAGGATGATGAAAAGATTAAAGTTTCTTAATGCTTCTTTTCCTCAGTCTTAACAGAGAGACCTGTTATCCTCATGGCAACTAGCCTCCTGAGCTGGTAGAGAGGGACAGGGAGCAGAACAGACTCCCTGCAATGCCAGAGTAAGTCTATGGGACCAGGTGGGATTCACCTGAGGGTGCTAAAGGACCTGGCAGAGGAACTTGCCAAGCCACTCTCCATCACTTATCTTCAGTTCTGTATGACTGGGGAGGTTCCCAGATGACTGGAGGCTACCCAGTGTGATTCTCATCTACTAGATGGGTTGGAAGGAGGATCTGGGGAACTGCAGGCTTGTCAGTCTTACCTTGATGCTGGGAAAGGTCATGGAATAGATTGTCTGAAGAATGATCACACCAGGGGATCAGTACAGGACAACCAGAGAATCAGACCCAGCCAGCATGGGTTTAGAGGACAGGCCCTGCTTGACCAATCTGATCTTCTGCAGCCCTTGTCTATTTGGACTTCAGTAAACCTTTGAGACTGAAACTCACAGCATTCTTCTGGAGAAACTGGCGCCCCATGGCTTGGACAGGTGCACTTGGCTTGCAGGGTGAAAAACTGGCAGTGGTGGAGTTACATCCATCTGGTGGCTGATCACCAAAGGGGTTCCTCAAGGTTCAGTGTTGGGCCAAGTCCTCTTTTATATCTTTATCATGATCTGGACAAGGGGACTGAGGGCTTTCCCTGTCAGTTTGTAGAAAACACCACACGGGTGTGGGATTAGGAAAGCTCTATCGAGGGATCTGGACAGGCTGGATTCCTGGGACAAGGACAGTTCTGTGAGGTTCAACAAGCACAAGTGCCAGGTCCTGCCCTTGAGTCACAAAAACTGCCTGCAACACTGCAGGGTGGGGGAAGTGGTTGGAAAGCTGCTCTATGAAAAAAGACCTGAGGGTGCTGCTCAACAGCAGCTGAACACGAGCCAGCAGTGCCCAAGTGGCCATGAAGGCCAAGGGCATTCTGGCTTGGATCAGCAATAGAGTGGGAGCAGAACTAGGGCAGTGACTGTCCCTCTGTGCTGGGCACTGTGAGGCCACACCTGCAATCCTGTTTTGGGCCCCTGACTACAAGAAAGACATTGACATGCCAGAATAGTCCAGAGAAGAGCAACAGAGCTGAGGAAGGGTCCAGAGAACATGTCATATGAGGAGCAGCTGAGGGAGCTGGGGATACTTAGCCTGGTGAAAAGGAGGCTCAAGGGACACTTTATGGCTCTCTCAACTACCTGAGAGGAGGTTGTAACAAAGTGGAGGTTTGTCTCCCAGAAAACAACTGAAAGATGAGTGGAAATGGCCTCAAAGTTGTGCTAGAAGAGGTTCAGATTCTTCACTGGGAAGAATTATCTCACTGAAAGGGTGACTAAACATTGGAATGGGCTGACTAGAGATATGGTGGAGTCACCATTCCTGGAAGTGTTTAAGAAATGACTGGACGTGGAACTTAGTGCTATGGTTTAGTGGACATGGTTGGACTCCATGGTCTTGGAGGTATTTTCCAAACTTAACAATCCTATGATTCTGTTTACTTGGCACTTTATTCAGGCTTTATTTTTGATATTCTATTTTAATTGGAATAAAAGACAGACCATTTCAAGCAAATTCTTTTGCTGCTGTGAGGAGCAGACAGAAAGGCCAGGCAGTTTTGGGGGGACTCCAGCTGTCCAATGGCAAAGAAAATTATGTCTGCCTGAGCAGCTTGACAGGCACACCTTGAGGACCCACTGGATCTATGATGCACATGGGATGGCTGCCATGTTTCTGGAGCACAGTGGTCTTGTACCTTTATGCATCAACACAGCAAAGTGCATGCACTCTGTTCTTTCTGCATTACTCTTGCACAGCTATGAAGAGCAGGGCTTTTAGTATTTTTTAGTATTTCAGAGGTTTTCTTTTGGTGAATGGATTTGTCTGACACATTGCTGTTAGTTTAGATGTTGCCTGTCACAGACTGATCATGAATCACTGCTCTACACTGGGTTAATTTTATGTGCTACCGTCAGAAATCACTTACACTTCTCCTGATAAGGCCAACTAAAAACACAGTGCTGCAGTAAACTCAGTTCTTTATGACCACATTCTTGCTTTCAGTCCTGTGCACATACCAGGGACTGTAGACTGGTAAGTGTTCATGCCAAAGTATCCAGACTCCAGTATGTGTTTTTGTTGCTGTGCTCTTTCTGGAAAAGCTGCTGATAGCTGCGTGGGCAGGATGTGGGAGTTGGCAGCCTGGGACTGTCAATTATTCATAGTTTAATCTGGCATTTCAACAGTATTCCTCCTGGGTTTCCTCCAGTTCTGGAAAGTAATGCTTGAATATGTTGTGGGCACCAGGAATTCTGCCGGGTCAGTTAACTTGGGTTGTAAAGCAAGCATTGCAGGTCCATGACTGTAGGCACAAAGCTTCTTTCTTCTCTTCTCTGCAGATGTATTCCAAATCAACCCTGCTCACCAAGTTGTCCTGACTCTGAGGGCTCTTCTATGGGAATGAGCCTTATATCCTATTTTTATCATATACAGAGAGAGGCATAAAAGGCACTAAATACTAACTACAGGTGTATGGCATTTGTAGTATAACTGTCTCAAGAGAAGATAACCAGAACATTAATAGCCAACATGTGAAGTACAGTTTTATGAAACTCAGAGGGCTGGAATTAGATACTACTTTACAGTATGACTGGCTTGTGTGTGTGCTTGGCAGAGAGTGTCATACAAGGTAAAGAACATGTCACTTGAATTGCATTATCAGTTGTGATACAAGGTAATGGAAGATCTTATGGTCTTCTCCAATGTCCTCCTTCCTTTTCCTCTACAGTTATAAAAGAATATGTAAATAATGAAACAACATACCACAGTACCCTGGAGTTCCACAAACTGTCTTCATCGTCACCTGATCTTCCACAATCTTGGAAAGTCCAAAGTCAGCTGTTAACAATGTTTACAAATATTAATGTTCTTACTCCTTGTAAAATAACATGGGTTTTTCCCATTGTATATGCAATTAAATGAACATTTATGCACTAAGTGAATAGTGTTGTCACTTTGAGAGAAAAGCATCAATTTACAGACTCTACCAAGATTGCAATCCAGAAACAAAATTTGCTGTACCAATGAGCATTCTTGTCTTCCATGATAGAAAAGTTGCTTGTGTTTTATTCTGAAGACCGCACAAAGCCAATACAGTGGGATGCCTAAGGGCATACAAGCAGAGATCCAGAAATGCCCTTTAGGTATATGTTAGATTTCCACTCTGTGAGTAATCCAATAAAATTATCAGAACAATTTAGAGTTAAAAAATTGTACATCAGAGATTTCTTGGATAAAGACCAGAGCATGCAGTCTGCAAGACAAGATCCCAGCAATATTTTGATAGAAGCCTGGGGGCATGAAGATGGTGCCAGAAGAAGTACTGATCATCCTTTCTGCAGTGTTCCCACCCTAAATTACTACTTAAAGAGCAAGGGCCTTCATGACATCACACGTCGTACTTGCATGATTCATTTTTTAATGCTCATAAAAACTGAAGTCTTCACAATTCTCAATTTTCACTGAGAATAAACTGAGTTTATTCAAATTTCAACATGGATGATGACAAACATCTTTGACTTAAAAACCCCACAATAAAATTATTATTGTTTTGTTACACTGAATATGAAAGGAAATGTTTCGACTCCAATATCAGGACAAAAATAGGTCACTTGTCCCTAAATGGCTATTGTTTATGTATTGCTGTTTATCTAGTCAGAAATGTAGTGTAGTTTTATAAACAGTGACGCTCATTATAAATTGGATTTCAATTTAAAGAAGCAACTGAGCCTTGGTCAGTTTGCTTTTTGCTTTCTACTACTTACCTGTACTTTTTTATTTTTATGCCAGTGTATCTTTTCTCTTAAAATAGTACTTTAACCGAAATAGAATGGGCACAGAAGTGGTTCACAGAGGTGTATGCTGGTCTCATGATCCTTCTAGTTCCTCCTGAGTGCTTTATTCTCTGCCATGTTCTGCACTATTTTGGCTATAAATTCTGTAAGCAAGCACCTAGGTTTGTGCTGTTTTTAATATCCCCATGCACAGCTGTGCTACTAAAGAAGTAACATGCTGCCCATTTGAGTACAAGAATTAACTTCAAATAAAGTAATCATGAGATGCATATACTCTAAACATCAGTCAGGACATGTGACTGACATAAAGGCATTAAGGAAGCAGATATTTAATGCTGCTCACCGATTTTTAGTGGTGCATCTGGAGCTGGCGTTGCATAGAGTAGATTTTCTGGCTTCAAGTCCCGATGCACAATCCCATTTGCATGCAGGTACTGAAAGAAGGGAAAGGAGAATAAAGGAGAGAAAGGAGAATTTAAAGGAGAATAAAATGTTATGGTCAATCATGAGTTGACATCTATAGGAGCAGATATATATACTATGTGTCTGACAGAGAGTTACTTAACTAATTTTCAGCAGCTTTTGTTCTGCAAACCTGTTCAGCATAGGTTCTGTGGATGCATACTGTGATCTGAATAGGAAACTAGAAGTTGGGAAGGCAAGGACAGTGTCATGTCCATTCAAGATCAAAAACACCTCAGAAAGTATTACTGGATTTTATGTACAACAGTAGCTTCTAAGAAGCAAACAAATAGATGTTGAGGTACCAAAGTCTGGCTTAGAGGAAGGTAGTTTCTGCACATTAAAACATTCTGGGAGATAAGAAAATGGTCGCATAACTATTAAACAACTAAATACACATATTTGAGTAGAATGGATGCAGTATGTATCGCAGGCGAACTAGAAAATGCTTGGGGCTCTTGGCACAGAATTCTCAAGCATTTTAAAACCACTCAATTGCAGCACCTCAAAAATCCCTCTGTCTTGCCAAAGCACATACAGTACACATGAATTCACTCACCACTGAATTCCTGCCTTGCACTAATGCAAGGAAAAATTTCTAGAACATATGGCTAACCCTTACACTGCTATGGACAGAAATAGAAAAATCTATAATATATTGAGAGAGAAAAAAGGATAAACTAGTGAAACAAAATCTGTGTTTCTTTTCGATAAAATATTCACACAAACCTCTGAAGTTTTAAAGGAGAGATGCTTAAGGGTAGGATCACATTATCATATTTGAAAGTCTCATGGTCTACATTTTAGAAGCATTTCCCTCAGCTGTGTTTTCACTACAAAAGACAAACAATCCCTGTCCATAGTTATGCAGCAAATGACAAAGGTTGAATATTCACATAGACAACACAGCTGTACCGTGCACTTGAGTCAACACCTGAGATGAACTCCTGACTGTGTATCTCATTGGAATTTTACTTTGCATAAACTGCCAGTGATTAAATAACACTAAGGAAGAATACATTGCTCTGCCCTTGGGCATTGTTTTAGTGATGCTGTGTGTTTTTTACATGTTTCTCACAGTGTAACAAATATTTTTTGTTGACTTTCTCAAAAATCCTAAAGTCATAGTATTTGTCATGATGTGGCTTTTGGAAACCAGCCAAAGACTCTCATCCACCTTACTTCACAGTGAACTCTAAGTGCTTATTCCAGCTGTGTTTTCTACAATGACATGGCTAATCAGTTATCCAAGGTAAAACTAGGCAACAGTATGTGGAAACTGATGGATTGCATGCTGCTACATCTGTTAATGCAGCCACATCTGCATGGCTGCACACAAACATGTCCACCCTGTATAAAAATGTATTTTCATTTGCCAATGAAGGCATATCTGTAGCAAAGATGCTTCCACAGCATAGCACTGATGTGTTTGACATGCAGAGGTAATACTGGCACACAGTGAGTGCACCAAAAGCCATCAATATGGAGTGGACCAAAAAAAAGATGTCTGCACTGATCCGTTGTTCATGTGCTGCAAGTCAGTTTAGCTTCCTCTGTAGACATTCCATGATCAGTTGGTGGGAAAGCAGACTCTTCCAATAGATCCATACAAAAAAATCTTTGACCAAATATGTGCAGAGAAAAATGTTCCAACCAAGACTGCAGCCTTTCAGCAAGTTCTTTTTACACATGTCCATAATCATCCATAACAGCATTTTGTGGTGTGAGGCTGAAAACATTGAAATTTTCTTCTCTTCCCATAAAAATCACTCTTCATGAATTTGGGAAAAACTTTGGGAGAAGCTGTTCAACTTTTCCTCCCTTTTAAGTCACAAAGTGAGACTGGCTCACAGGGCTCCTTGTCAGACATAGCAGGAACCATAACTGACAATATCTGCTAAACACACTTGTGCCTCGTGATAGACTGACTGAACCTGCAGTGTGAACTGGTTTTTTATTACAAACTCATAAAACCCCAGGGAGAAATATTTTCCTGCTCTGTCCAGCCCACCATTTTCAGAAAACTCACAGGACAGGAGGGCCAACAAATGAGAATTGCCTCAACAACCTAGCCCATCTTTCAAAGATTGCCCTTGCAATAATCCAAACTCTCTCTCCAGCTTCTCTCTCTCTCTCTCTCTCTCTCTCTCTGTCTCTCTCTGTGTCTTTCTCTCTCCAGCTACTCCTACATACTTCACCACACTTTCCTTTATCTCCCTAGCATCCTAGGCCAGAATTCCTACCCAGTCACAGTAACTCCTCTGACATGCATTCCAGTTGTGACCTGACAAACTTTATATATCATGCATTCCTAAATCTATTTGCTGGGTTTTTGCAACACATACCACTCTTGTTTGCCCTTTGATCCAGTGTGACCTTCAAGTCCTTTCTCTTGTATTCCCACTGCCTCTGCAGTCCACATAGATCCTGGGACAGCCAGAATCCTAAAATGAGTCCCTGATGCTCTGTCTTCTCTCTTCCACTGTTTCTCCTTCTTGATTTCATATTTGGTCACAAATGATACCTGTGACACTTGGACAAGGAATGTGTGTCTGGGGCTGCCTCAAGCTTCCAAGTCATGATTTTAACAGATCTACTGTTGGCATCCTGTATCCTCCATACCATGCCAAATGTTTTTGAGGTTGGGAAACTGCATCAAAAGTTTTGTTGAGAATTAAGAGACTAAAGTCAAAATGAAAACCTAACCTTCCAAAAACCCCACAACCCAGTGTTTTTACTGATGCAGATATGCCATTCTTTCACCACATGAAAGCATCAGCTAGAACTCTGGATCCCCAGCCTTCTGAGGGAAAACACAACTGGTTGGATTTCTGAAAAGTGTATCTGCCTCCAGAGAGCCTTGTTACTAAAAGTTTCCAGCAGATGCAGTGACCTCCTGTCCCTGAACCTGAGCTACCTATCATTCACTGAGTGTGCTTCCCGCTCTACAACCCTCTATGAAAGGAACCTAATGAGACTGTGTCCACTTTCAGCACTTCTTCCTTACTTGATAGATACCCTGGGACTTTTTTCAGATCTTCACCAGTCCCAACAGCTCTGCTCCTCATGTAGGTCCTGGTATTGAAGACTACTTGGTAATTACATGATCTTGTATATGCGTAAGCAGTATTCTGAGTTAAAATATCTTGGCTTAGAAATAGGTTTAGTCAAATTAGTATGATCTACTTTGTATAGCACTTTGTTTCAATTTATATATGTTATATTTTGATTGCTCTCACTTTATTTTTCGCATAATGATTTTAATAAATATCCTTTTCCTTTGCTGGCAGTGCATCTGCAGTGTAAGTTCAAAGACTCTCTGTTTGGAGTACAGCTTTGGGTAGTGTGCACTCTGGGCCCAGGTATCAGGCCAGAGAAGGGTACTGAATCTATGATCTAGGTATTGCTGCATTAAATCACTTCTGACTCTATCACCTAGGCATTGCTGCATTAAATCACTTTTTCCACCTATAAGATATGGATGAGGTTTGGAAAAAAAAAATATTTCTATGGCTGTGTGAGTTTATAAACGTACAGCATTGTAGAACAGTTTGACATAGCACCCACATTAAAATGTGATCATGATGTGATACTCTTTCAGTATCTGAAGTATTTTCACTTTTTTCTGATTTTCAGTAGAGAATGCCAGCCAATACAAGAGAAGAAAGGCACTTGAGATGATATCGGAGAGAAGTATTGCAGCAAAATTGAGTATTGTAGTCTTATTACTGTCTGATATACTTTGAGGCCATACTCCTCATGACACTAGGTCATGCCAAGTCTGATATACAGGTCCTTTTCTGCAAGACTTAATTGTTAAAATGAAGGCAGCCTTGATCTAGGCCTTTGGAATAATTGCAGCAACTCATGACTGAACAATTACCATGACTAATTATGACTGCAGCTGAAAGACTTTTTCTCTTTTTTCCCTAAGTTTTTCTTCCGATTGTGGCATGAGAGTTTCTTTTGTTCTTTGTTTTATTCTTTAATAATTCAGGTACCTATTTAACTTGAAAGATTTTATGACAAAAGGACAGATGGAGACTGCTTAAAACTCTAGCCATTTTGTTTAATTTTATTTATGCACCCATTACAGAGAACTGTATAAAAGTAGGGCTGAATCATCTACTCCTCTCTATGCTCTTTGGCAGCATCAATTATGTCTGCAACAGTTTGTTCAATTTATGCTTACAGACCTCTACTACTAGAAAATCCACTATTTCCACAAGCAATTTATTGCAGGGCTAGGCTTTCTTGACTGTTACAAAGTACTTCCCCGTGACTCACCTGGATCTTGACAGGAGCACAAGAAGCCCATTACTTTGTTTCCTATACACCTTAGAGGCAGAAAAAAGGTTTGCCCCCTTTTTTTGCAACAGCCTTTTGAGTACTTATTACCATGTACACAATCATTCCTCTGTCTGGAGGGCTTCACCTTGCTCAGTCTTTTCTAGACCCATGGTCATTCTTTCCTCCAGGAAAGTGTCAACTTGCACTAATGTGTTGAAAATGCAAAATGAATTTCAGTTGTGGCCTGACAAACTTTACATATAATGCATTCATAAATCTATTTGCCATTTTTACCAAAGTTAGTTTATTTATAACCTTACTGTGCATCATACTTGCAGCTTTCCCCAATTTTATGGTGTCTAAAACTTTTTAAAGTGTATCTTCTATTCCATCATCTGAGATTGTCAACAAAAACACTAAAAAAGAAGACCAGTGAAGGATTTTCCTGAACGTCCCTTTGATCTTTAGACACACTGATAAACATTCTCTCAGTACAGACAATCAGTCTCCATCCAGCTTAAAATCACATCATCTTGATGTGATCTCCTTAATTTATTGTGAGACTGTCGGATGAGACAAGTACCAAAAGCTTTGCTCATGTCAAGTATATACGATACCTTCTGTTCCTCCTTTACTAACAATGCCTCTTACTCTACTTGAGAAAACACCAGATTGATTTGGCATGATTTGCTCTATACAAAAACCTGCCTGGCTAGTGACCTCCACATCTTGTTATCTCCCAGGTGCCTCATATTCTTTTGCTTCATTATTTACTTCAGGTTTTTCTGGGGAGTGAATTCCTCACTTCTTCCTCTTGACGTGATTGTTACATGCATCTGCTCCTCTGCCTAGACTCCAGCAGAAGTGAGTGTTGTTAAATCTATTTTAGACTTAAAAATCTTGCTCTTTAAAGATTGTTCTATGAAGGTCAGTGAGTGAAAACAATTAAAAAATATCTAAACTGTTTCAATACTCTCTTAGTCTTTCCTTATTCTAGGCTCACATTTTACAGTTCAGTTACTGCTACTAATTATGCTAGGCATCGAGTTAAAAGTGAACTTTTACTGAAAACTACCAGAAAAAAACCCCTGACAAAACCACAGATGCTTTCTCTCACACATCTTTGATCAGGTCTCTTTCACCTGTATTTCTTCTTATGAGGACTGGTTGAGTTTGCTACCCTTCGTACCTCTTGCTAGATGCATTCCCATTTTCTGTCTTGGCCTTCCTGACTTCAGTCTTCAAACTCCTGCTGTTATTCCAACAGAGGCATGAGCAACCTGACCTGTTCTCTGCTTCCTGCATACTTCTTGTCTGGGTTTAATTCAAGGATGGGCTCTTCATAAGCAGTGACCACCATTCAAGAACTGGTGAGAAACCAACTGACCCCAACCATATCCTATGTTCCCAGCATCTTGCACTCTCTCTGCCACTCTTGGGAGTGTTAAAGTTCCCTTCTGACAGGAAGTAAAGTCCTAAAGTACCTTTCTTTCCACTTGGGAGAGTAACTGACATGCACAGCCTTTGGACTTCATGATGTCTCCTCATTAACCAGGGGGTTTTGACGTGAGCTGGATCCCCGCCTGTCAAGTATGAGCCCAACTCCCTTGTCTAGTTGCATCAGGCAATCAAAGAGATGGTTAAGGGAACTGCATCCACCTGGCTCCCAGCTGCCCTCCTGGGGAGTGCTGCTGCTCAAGGCACCATGCACCACCTCTCCAAGATAGTGCTCAACAGCCACTGCTGTGGAAATGCTCTGGATCAAGGACCTAGTGCTTCTTTTGCTCCTCAGACACAATGACTGTTTTCTGTGTGCGTTGGTTTAGTGGTGGGAGAAACCTGTGACCTAATGAGGCTGGTGCAGTGGTTTCATTATAGGAATTTCTGTCCAGGATGTTGGTAATATGATAGTCACATTCATAAATATCGGATTCAATCATGTTTTCAAAAGGAAAATTTCTGTCAATTCTATTGCTGTGGCATGTTGAATTTATTACAAAATAAGGATAATAGGGTTCTGAAGGGAGAACCAAAGCCAGTACTAGACATCCTCTGCTATGAGTGCAGTCATTATGCAGTCATTACATGCATAAGAAACTGAAAAGAGGATGTTTTTTGCTCTCTTCTCATGAATGTCTGGACATATAATTAAACTCTTTCCATAGCCCTTACCATAGCCCTTACAAAAGCCTGTACAAAAGACTATTATTGCATAGTGAAAGCTCCTGCACAGTAACTGGGTTTGATTACAGCTATAAACTGTTTGAAAAAGATGTGGTTAATTGATAATGATTTTGAAGCAGTTAAGATGAAGTTTAAATAAACTTTTAATAATATAGCAAGATACTGAAAAAAACCAAACCAACAACCAACCCACACTTTCTTTCTTCTCCTAGAAAGGTGAGTGAACCTATCTTATACAAGCAGAATGGAGTAGCCAGTCTCCATAAAATGCATCTAAAAATCATTATTTTTACAGAGTACAGAGAAACATTCAAAATGCATCACTGAAAATGTACCCAGAATCACACTTTCCACAGTGGTGGACACTTTGAAAAACAAGACACAACTGGCTTAGGGGGATCAAGAAATATATAAAATTTCATGGTCAGTGAGCATCCATGTTCTGTTTAAACTTTGGAGTGTATCAGCTGATCTGTAATTCACACATCCAATAATTCCACAAAAGTTACAGACTGATACAAGGATATGATGTGTGACGTGGAGCTACTATGATCTTATTCCAGAGCAAATGATGCAGTTTCTCTGCATTTCAGGTTCCAAGCTTTTAGAACTATTTTGGCAATGATCTGTATAGATGTCTGGATGTCTGAAAGGGTGACACGAAGAGGAATGTTTATACATAATAATTTGATTTTGAAACAGTGCTGTCCCCACTGAAATCCATGTGTAATTACGCTGCTTCAACTTTTTCAGACTTCATTTAAAATATGGACAATAAAATATATATGTAAAATATGTACAGTCACAGTGATATGGTTGCCTGTTTCTGTGCTTTTGTTTATCTCTCAGGCAGCACACAACTTGGAAGGCAGAACAGGATCCAGAATCCTATATGGTTCAGCTTTGGGAGCTCGATAGTTTTATTTGTGCTGATTATGGAAAAGAGCATTTATCTGATTTGGTTGCTTACAGGATAAAAACAGTATTTAGGGTTAAAATTTTTCTTCACAGGACATAAAACAGGAAAGGAAATAATTTTGAAAGTGCAGAGATTGTTTTAAGAAGTGTTTTGGAGAATTCTTGCTTAAGGAGCTTTTAAAAAAAGACACCAAATAAAAGACACCATCAGTGCTAGTGTCAGAACCCAGCTCCACAGACATCAACAGCGTTTCAGAAATGAAAGTGTGAAATCAAGTTATACACACAGCATCATGTCCCCTTTGCCACCATTCCTTTCCTGCACTCACACTGACTTTGGGACCATTTTATCACCACAGAAGACAAAACCAACAATAATGTATTTTCTGGATGTATTTCAGCAAGTTTCAAATTTCTGTAGCTGGATAACAACAAAAATGGAGTCTTAGAAAGTCCCCATAAAGTGAAAGCTTCTCCAAACGTCTTACAGAAAGCTGGTTCCTTCCACTTTTTTTGCTTTTACTGGCTGCTCTGGGAAATTAGAGTATGCCACTATGATTGCTACGTGACAAACTGACTTCCAAACATTTTCATAAAATGACAATTAGCTTAGTTAAATTCATTTAACAGAATATTGTTTTAGTGGAACAAAGAATATTTCCCTTTATACTTTTATAAGTATGCATTAACACAACTAATTTAATTTATGAGCTCAGATATAAATCTGTGTAGTATAGAAAAGAATCAAGAAATGCATCAACACAGATTAATAAATCCAAATCTAGTTATTTTCTTTGTTGATCTACTCTATTCAAAGTTATGAGATAGTCAGAAGGGAAGTTCTAAATTAAGCAGTAAGGTTATATAAAATTTTAACTGCATTCTACACAATTAATTTTCTTTTAGATTTGGAAGTATTTGTATCTTTTGAATGTTCCAGCTTTTAGAAAAGTGAAGCAGCATTAAGAATGACAACATTGTACCAGGTGTGATGACAGCAAATCATGCACAGTAATTTCTGCACAATCTGACATATGTAGGAGATGGTAACACACACACACCTTCCCACATAAACCCCAGATGAGCAGGCTTTGAGCAGAGCTAACTGTCTGCAGTGGCACAAAATTCTCCTCTTAAACTGTAAGTAGGACACAGTATTAGAGCAGCAAGAAGAGAGCTTTACTATTGTAGCTTCTTAAATCCATCCAGAAGAGCCACCCATTTGCAGACTATCTGAATTCTGTGAAGAATTAGCATAAATTAACCATGTTCCTCATACAGCCATTCTGCTTAATTTTCTTTTTTTTTTTTCCTGCCTGTCTGGGGTGCAGAGGACAAAGATAATGCATCTCTTCTTGCAATTGCCCAAATGCCTCAGGCAGGGAAACCTTCCCCATGCAGCCTGCATACCTACTGGGCACCTGTTGTGTGCCCTCTCTCCAGTGTCATAAGGAAAAGGTGAAGGATATATATTCTTTTAGGAAAACTCAGTCATTTATGGTGAAATTCAAAACAATAGTAGTAAAAGATGCAGGGCAATGCCACAATTCTGCAGTGGGCAGAATTTACTTAACATGTGTGACTTGATCTGTCAGAGCTGCTGAGGTGCAGCACACTTGTTTGTGGGTTGGAAAAAACACCCAAAACACCAGGATAGCTAAAAGCCCCAACAAGCAGCGCCTTCCCTAAAACAAAAGCCCAAACCTAGCAGTTCTGACCTTGGTACCAGCATCCATTTCCTCTGTAGTTTTGTACAACTCACAGAACCTCTCTACTTGACTTCCCTTAGCACAGCTCTTACAACCCTCCACAGTGCGCTGAGGGCTTGTTTTTGCACAGAGGCCAGAAGACAAAAAGCACTGAATGCACGTTAAATTGCTACCACTTTGTTCTACTCACTCTCTGTCCTCAGCATTTTTTACTTTACTGATCACAGTCACGCTATAAACAAATAGGGAAAAAATCATAATAAACAAGAGTTTTTAATTAACTTCAAAATATGAAAAATATCTGAATAAAAGTGGAGATGCAATTGCTTTAAGACCATTCTACAGAAAAAACTCACAAAACTTTCATAAATACACTAATGTGCCTTTGTAAATTGATGCTACTGCAGCAAATTTAAAAGGAAGCAGAGAGAAATTTTCTGAAATCAGGCTTTTTCATTTAGCCATTTTAACTATTGGTCATCCCTATACAGAATACAAACTTCATCACTATAATTCTAGCAAATCCCCCCCAAAAAGAAGCAGATTCTGTATTTTGATCAGGTTACTGAAAAGCAAATAATGTTTCTCAAGCCAGCAATGTCTTTGCTTTTGCTATTAGGAAATTTAAAAAAACAAATTAAAAACAATCTAGAACAGATCTAAAGCTGCTGCCAATGATACCTGGTGCTAGCTCAGGCCTCAGTGACCTTCACCATCTGAGAGCCACTTAGCTAATGAAAAACTCTGACAGTGTCAAGTTTCACTAACTACAGAGCCACAGCTCTAGGATACCTAGGGATAATGGGCCCATAAGATAATGCTGTAATTAGGAACAAGTGCACCTCTGTTCATTCTGCACCAAAATATTTTAGTTCTCTTGAGAGACTTTTTTGTATTGTAATCAAAACACTACATTTTTTGTTGGTTTTTTTTGATTAATTTATGTATTTTTTCATGAGGAATATTTCACAAAAAAAGTGTAACTCTTAAATGGGAAGGTTGCAGTCTACAGTACACACTTTTGAAGTATAAGAGGATTTAGTTCTGCCTGTACAGTACAGTTGCACTAGTAAATTAGCCCATGCCAAGGAGAGCTCCTGGGTGCTAATACCCAACTGCCTACACTGCTCAAAGGTTTTGAACAGTCCTGGATATATTAGCACTGATCAGAACCTTATTAGCCAAGCTAAAGATTGTTCCCAACTTCAAACTGGTCACTTTTCTGAAAGAGGGCACAATTTAATGGTATCGATATTGACATTGCTGACAGAGAGTGACCTGTTTTGATGGGCCCAGATTTGAAATGGTTTCAAAGGTGAGATTTCAGAGTAATAAACCAGTGAAGAAGGAAGACATTTCCCTTGTCCATCTATGAAATTCTCATTTCAAACTATGCATATAAAAAGTATAATTTTTAATGCATCATTGTATTAAGGAATACTTACAACCTTGAGTTTCTTCTTTATGCACAAATAACAAGAGATTTTTGGGGGGTTAATTACATTGCTTTCCTTGAATTGTGAAATTTGGCCTCCATGTAATAGCGTCACTTGCTAAGCTTAATATTGACCAGATGTTTAACAAAGAACGGGTTAAACCATATTAATTAAAAAAAAAAAGTTCTTTCGTTAAGAGACTTTTTACAAAATATAAACAGCACAGCCCTCAAGGTCTAGATGCACAGAAGTGTCTCCATTTATTCATTTACTAGAATTGAGCCCTCATTCCATTCAGTATGAAGACCTACCTCTGCCTTCCAGGTGCCATTACATTAAACCATAGGGGTGCTTTGGCAAACAGACTGATCTCAGTCTCATAGAACTGTGGCACATGCACTCCCCTATTCTGAAATGAGGTAGGAAAGCAATATACCACTTTTGTCAGCAACACCATACCTCGGACCTTGGTCAAGGTGCCCCTTTGCAGGTTAGATCTGCCAACTATCCCCAACTTTCATGATTCTGCAACACAAAATTTACACTCACAACCAGAAAAGAAGTCTATTGTGCTCGTGGCCACTCAGTGCCTAACAGCTTTGTGGACAGTTACTCAAGATCCCTGAAACAGACTGAACTCAGAAGATCCATTTCTATTCTAGTTTTCCAAGCCTGACTTTTTCTCCAGGTGATAACATTAAGAACATACCCTTTTGTTGTACTTGATAGGGTGCCAGAAACATTTGTGAATAAATCATATACTTTAAAAAATAAAAAACATAAACATGAGCTCTTCCTGTAAGAACATAACCTGAAGAACTTAAAAAGTTCTCATCTCCTAGAAGGAGGAGGAGGAGATCTGGATGATTAGCCTGTGGACATCTCTATTATGTAGGTGACTGCTTCCTTTGAAAAGCTACCTCAGACTGCAGACTAATATAATTATGGGTTTTCTAGAAAGGAATATTACATGGTTTGTGCAGACTCTTAAATGTGAAATTAAAATTCACATTCTGCTGGGAATTGTGATGTCTTTATCAAGGCACTCCACGTTCACTGTTTGGACAACTGGAATTCCAAAATACCACGAACAACCCAGTGAAACACCAAAATGTAAACCTGAATTTGGTATCAGCTCCTTCTTTTCAGAAAGGCAAGTAACAGTCAAAATGAGATTTTTAATTTCTGTAAAATAAAGAAGTCTTCCCGTGGATTTGCTACTCTAGTTGAGAACTTCAAGCTACACTGTAAATTTTTAAAACATACCTTATGATTGTTGTTCAATGTACAGAAGGCTACAAATGCTTTCCTTTATGAGATCTGCTAATCTTGCAAGACATCGTAAGAAACTTTATTCAGAATTTTATTTTTAACAGTGAAAATTTTCAAAATCCGGTTTCCACACATTTTTCCTAGTTTCTACAGGGATCTTTCTTGATTCCAAAGTTTGCTGTTATAATGGAGATCTCCATAAGAACCTAAAAAAAATTAATTTCTGTTTTTCAGTCATTGTGCCATCCTTTTTCAGAAAATCCTTGGAAAAATATTTTATCTGAACACACTGCTGTTCCAGGCCGTATGTTCTACCAAAACTCACAGCCATGAATGGAGAAGAAAACCTCAGTATCTTGACTTTACTTTGAGGACAGGTTGTGTTCCCAACACAAATAAGCCAACCTTTTCCAAACTGCAAATTTCAGAGCTGTTTCTGTGAGAGAGTGACAATAATTTGCAACAAATTCATATAACACAAGTGTTTTTTCACAGTGAATAGTGATGGAATATATCCATGAACATGCTGCCACCTCCAGTGTCTGCCTCAGATTCTGACAGCAGAGGAGCCTGGGGTACAAAACCAGCTCAGGTGTTTGTATTATGGTAAATAGGAATTTTCAGTTAGGAGTTAGAGCTAGAAAAACAATTGGCCACACATAACAAACAGCAAATAATCCTATGAAATCAGTGGAAATGTTTCTGTTATCTTCAAAGGGATCAAACTGACGGCTGTAGTTCTGAGTTTTGTACTGCACTACCATAAAAATTCAAATACCTCTGTAGCTTTGATAAGCCTACAGTCACTGATATAACCCTCAGAGAGCTGAGGTATTCTGTTTTAAAACTGTGAAATTAAAGGCAATGACCATCACTTAGTCACATACTATCACTGTGTTCTGAGGGATGGAGATATGGTGGCAATGTATTTTTTTCTTCCTGTATTTTAATTTATGGTTTTGCTTTTCATATCCTGTACAAGGGACTTAAAGATTAGGGATGTACTTGACTTTAATCCCATACTAAAAAAAAAGCAACATGATGATTAGGAATCTGGTCCACAGTTTGATTTGTATTGATTAGTCTAGCAATCAGTATGAGATACAAAATCTTTTTATTGGTTTTGAGTAACTTTCAAATTGAGGCAACGATATTAAAATCTTGTTTATAAAAATAATTTTATTCAAAAGATCAGTAAATAAAAATAAAACATTTAATGAGAAACAGGAATGTCTACTGGGATGAAAAACTTTGTCTCACATCTCTGAATCTAAACTTAAATCAGTACAGGAACAAATTATTTTGGCCTCATTCAAGTATACAGCTAAATTCCTATTGATCAGAAAGAGAAAACAATCTGACCGAAGAACTATGAAAAGGCAGATCGAAAATCGTATCCCCTCCTAACACCCTTGATTTCAACATCTCAATCATTATAATGCCATCATTTGTGGGTTTTCTAATCATAGAGGTTTCTGGCTTGTTACGACCTGGATTATGAATGTGAAATGTTATGAAGAAACATAAAATTAAAATTCAAAGCCTTTCACTTTTTTGCATGGTATAAATAAGAAAAAGGAAACCAAGTCGCCTTTAGCCTCTGCAGGCTATTGTTGAACAGTTTTTCTAGACTAAAAAGTGCCAACAGAAGATAGTTCAATGTTAATTTTAACATATTTCAGAACATGGGGTG
The DNA here is from genome assembly GCF_047495875.1 of Pithys albifrons albifrons. Lineage (NCBI taxonomy): Eukaryota > Metazoa > Chordata > Aves > Passeriformes > Thamnophilidae > Pithys > Pithys albifrons. The sequence goes on along the minus strand of NC_092497.1, from coordinate 60,656,988 downwards.
CCACTCCTACTTCAAATGAACCTCTTTTCATGAAACCATAGCTGCACTGGACTCAATAGCAAACGTGACTGTAAACACTGATGCTAAAGGAGAAAGCAGCGCTCTGTCTATGGGCTGTTTTCACAGAAGTCCTTGTCTTCAGAGATTTTGATCCGTAAACTTTATGCAATAATCACAGATATTAATATGAATACTAAAGGCTACTGGGTTGTGTGGCAAGATTTTGGTAAGAAAGGGTTACATGGTGGCTTCAGTAAGAAGATGCTGGATGCTTTCCCCCATCCAATGGAGCCAATGCCAGCCAGCTCCAAGACAGACCCACAGGTGGCCAATGCCACCAGTGACAGAGGCAGAACCTCTGGGATCAGGTATTTAAAAAAGAGGAGGAAACCCCTGCACACCAGTGAGAGCAGTCCACAGAGAGGAGTAAGAACATCTGAGAGAGAACACCCTGCAGACCCCAAGGTCAGTGCAGGAAGGAGAAGAAGTACCCAAGGTCCCAGAGCAGAGATTTCCACTAACCTGTGGTGCAGACCATGCTGAAGCAGCTGTGCCCCTGCAGCCCATGGAGGACCATGGCAGAGCAGAGATCCACCTGCAGCCCATGGAGGATCCCATGCTGGGGCAGGTGGATGCCCAGGGAAGGTTGTGACTCCATGGGAAGGTTCCTGGCATGACCTGTGGCTCCATGGAGAGAGAGTCCCACATTGGAGCAGCCTGTTCCTCAAGGACCATGCACTCCATGGAAGAACTGCAGCCTGTGGGAAGGAGCTGCGTTAAAGAAGTTTACGGAGATTGTCTCCCATAGGAGGCACTCCATGCTGGAGCAGGGGAAAGATGTGAGGAGTGGCAGAGACACGTGTGATGAACCGACTGTGGCCCCCATTCCCCATCCCTCTGCACCTCTGGGGGAAGGAGGTAGAAAAAAATCTAAAGCAAAGTTTAGTCTGTGAAGAAGGGAGGGATGAGAGGAAGGATTAAGATTCAGTTTTAATTTCTCATCACATTGTGATTTAATTGGCAAGAAACAAAACTATTTTCCCCAAGTAGAATCTGTTTTGCCTGTGATGGTAGTTCCTGAGTGATCTCTCCCTGCCCATAACCTGATCCATGCGCATCTCATATTTTTTCTCCCCTTTCTATCTGAGGAGGGGAAGGATAGAGTGCATTCAGTGGGCAGAATCCAGCATCCACCCATGGTCAACCCACCACACATAGCCTTTTGAATGGCTTTTAGTTGCAATTGCTAGTGGGCTCTGTGGATTGTACTGCTTAGCAGGATTTAATGTATAGGGAATCTCATCTCATGAATCAAATCCTATTTCTCAGGTAAGAGCAGGCTGCAAGCACTTGTGCAGTTTACTGAAGGACACTCAGGCTGGAAGTAGGAAGGCCAAAAGGAAGAGCCAGGAGGACTTTGTTCCACTGATGAACTGGGAATGACAATGGCATTCTTAAATATTGATCTCAACTCAGTGTTTGCCAGGTTGAGCATCATACTGAGAGATAATCTCTGCTCAGCCAAAGCTCCAGTACACAAAACACTGCAAACAAGTGAGAGGAAATGACTGTTCTGTTTGCTCAGTGCTGCACTGGAAGTTCAGATGAGGAATGTCTTCTGTCACGTAAGAACAACTCAGGCTGCTAACAAGATGTCAAAGGGTAATGATTTAATGGGCTGCTTAGTTCAAGGGGGATTGTGATGCAGAGAGATCTTGTAAACCTGAGGAAGTGATAATAAAGGAAAGTACTGCTGAAAATTACATCGTTCAATCTGTGAGACCCAGATAAAATTGGCAAACATATGTTTCACTGAGGCTTTTGTCAAACATAAAAAATAGCACTGCAGACTATGAAGCTGATCTTATGCACGGTCTTGTCTATGACAAGGTCTCCACTTTATGTACATGCTTTTACTCATGTTTTTGATTCTGGATAATTAACATTCTTCAACTTAGCTTTCATAACTCTGCTAATAGATTGCCTAAAATCACCTTTGCTTCTCTTGCTTGTATTTTTTTTAACTAGATTCAAGGTACCATTTCTTTCCTTCTCTCTCCAGTTCTGCGTTCCACAGGGCTAAATAGCCAAACCACTGCTATCTTCTTGCTCATTTAGAGGCCTGTCCCTCTCCACTACTATCACAATGTCTCTTTGTTTTAGCCTTTCCACCTCCTGCTCAGGTGTCTCACACCCCCTTGCACTGCTTCTGTTACCCAGATAATCACACCAAGATCTGTATTAAGCACCAGCTCCCATCACCTTTATCCATCTTCCAGAACCCTGACAGAATGTTCTCTAATAACACGCAGATCTGATATTTTCCTTGCATACCAAAGATAAGCAGTTTCTTATGACCACTTTTGAGAGGAACCATATTCAATACTGTCAGGACCACTGAAATCTGTAAAACATCAACTTTTCTCGAGGTACTAATCATTCCTGTTCTTCTCCGGGGCACCCCCTAGTCGCGGGGGAGAAGCTTGCGTGCCCTCATGAGGTTGAGAGCTATGATGGCGGTGGTTTGTCCCTCTGGTAGGGTCTCCCATGCCAGACAGGTCTCAGCTGAAGGGTCAGACAAAGTGTGTCCACGGGCAGGATGGGCTCGCTAGCCGTCTGGCAACCATCCTAGAAGAAGGACAACTCCAACCCCAAACCCGGGCAGATGGAGCTCGTTTAGCCCTGTAAGGCCATCCATCTAAGAGAAGAATACTCTAACCAAACCTACGTCCTGAGGTATTCGCTGTCACCGTCCAAGCTCGCTAGGCCATGGCAGATGAACCTTAGGATTAAAGGGTGGGGTCAGTTCTGCGCACGCTGTGCCTCACCTAAAAAATCCATTGCGCAGGCTCAAAGGGTTCACCCACATTGCAAAGCCCTGTAGCGACAGGTGAAGGTCAAAAACGGCAGGTGATAGGAAGCAGCTGGAAGCCGCAGACCCAACCCTGCATGCAGGCGGTTCAGGATATGGGTCATTAGAGACTTGACCCCAGAGATGACAGTCTTGCGGCAGCATCCTGAATGACCAAGCAGCCTTTTCTAGGGACAGCACTGCTTACTCCACACAGAGAGGGGCCTAGCAAAGGTGGCCTAAACAAAGCTCATCTCCACACCCAGTTGGATAACCGAGGCCAACCGGCATCTTCCATGCGGTCAAACAAAAACAAAGAGATTTCAAAGGCATACACCTGCCTGCAAAGGTGTGCTCAAACTAACACTAGCATGTTGGAACATCAGAACCATGCTTGATACTGGGGACAGTGGACGTCCTGAGCGTCGTTCTGCTCTAATTGCCCATGAACTGTCACGGCTCAACATTGACATTGCTGCTCTCAGTGAAGTTCGTCTTCATGAGGAAGGCAGCCTTAAAGAACATGGTGCTGGCTACACACTCTACTGGTCAGGCAAACCCAAAACCGAAAGACACCTTTCAGGAGTTGGCTTCATGATTAAAAACTCCATTGCCTCCAAACTTGAAAATTTGCCAACAGGTCATTCCGATCGCATTATGTCCTTACGCCTCCCTCTACACAACAAGCAACATGTTGTTCTTTTTAGCGTATATGCCCCAACTCTCCAAGCTGACCCAGCGGAAAAAGACAAATTCTACACAGACCTGCGCCGCCTCACCCAAAATGTTCCTGCACATGATAAGATCATAATCCTTGGTGACTTCAATGCCAGAGTAGGTAAGAATTCTGAAGCCTGGAAAGGAGTCCTGGGCAAGCATGGCATTGGAAACTGCAACGACAACGGACGCCTCCTGCTAGAATTTTGCGCAGAACGGCAGCTCACCATCACCAACACTATCTTTCAACAGAAAGACAGCCTGAAGACAACCTGGATGCATCCTCAGTCCAAGCACTGGCACCTCATTGACTATATCTTAGTACAACAGAGAAATGTCAGTGATGTCCGTCATACTTGAGTGATGCCGAGTGCAGAATGTCAAACGGACCATTGCCTTGTGCGCTGCAAACTTAACCTCCACTTCAAGACCAAACCTAAGAGAGGCAGCATTCCAAGGAGGAGGCTCCAAGTCAGCAATCTTCAAACAGCTACAGTGAGAGACAGCTTCCAGGTAAACCTTGAAACTAGACTTAAAGATAATCCCATAGATCCCTCTCCTGAAGCGCTTTGGCATCATATTAAAAGTTGCATCCTGCAGTCCTCTGAGGAGTCCCTAGGGTTCTCCTCCAAGAAAAACAAACACCGGTTTGATGAGAACAATCAAGAGATCCAGGAATTGCTGAAGAAGAAGAGAACTGCTCACCAAGCACACCTTGCTCAACCATCTTGCCATATAAAAAAGGCCGCCTTTCGTCTTGCATGCAGTAAGCTCCAACAGAAACTTCGAGACATCCAGAACAAATGGTGGCTCGACCTAGCAGAAAAGACACAACTATGTGCAGATTTGAGTGACCAAAGAGGATTCTATGAGGCCCTGAAAGCAGTGTACGGACCCACACACCAGGTTCAAAGCCCCCTACTCAGTGCAGATGGTCAACTGCTTCTAACAGATAAAACCTCCATTCTGAACTGATGGTCTGAGCACTTTCAGACTCTCTTCAGTGCCAACCGTGTAGTCCAAGGCTCAGCAATTCAGCACATTACACAACAACCGGTGAAACATGAATTGGATGCAACCCCTACTATGGGAGAGATACTCAAGGCCATACAACAGGTGAAAACTGGCAAGGCAGCTGGGGTTGATGGAATTTCACCTGAAATCTGGAAGCATGGAGGTCAAGCACTTCATGCCAAATTCCACGAGCTTGTTGTGCGCTGCTGGGAACAAGGGGAACTACCACCAGATCTCCATGACGCAGTCATTATCACCCTGTACAAGAAGAAAGGAGAAAAATCGGACTGCTCAAATTACCGAGGTATTACTTTGCTCTCCATTGCTGCTAAAATCCTTGCAAGAATACTTCTGAACTGATTAGCACCCACTGTTGCAGAAGATCTTCTACCTGAAAGCCAGTGTGGCTTCAGAGCCAATAGGAGCCCCACAGACATGGTGTTTGTTCTCAGACAACTGCAAGAGAAGTGTAGGGAACAGAACAAAGGTCTCTATGTAACCTTCGTTGACCTCACCAAAGCTTTCGACACTGTGAGCAGAAAAGGCCTGTGGCAGATCTTGGAACGTTTAGGATGTCCCCCAAGTTCCTCAAAATGATCATCCTGCTACATGAGGATCAGCGTGGACAAGTCAGATATGGTGATGCACTCTCTGAGCCCTTTCCAATAACCAATGGTGTGAAACAAGGTTGCGTTCTTGCACCAACTCTATTCACAATCTTCTTCCGCATGATGCTCCAAAGAGCCGCAGCAGACCTCGATGAAGAAAACGGCATCTACATCCGATATCGTACTGATGGAAGCCTCTTCAACCTAAGTCGACTGAAGGCCCACATCAAGACCCTGAATCACCTTGTCCGTGAGCTGCTTTTTGCTGATGATGCCGCCCTCGTTGCTCACACAGAAGCAGCTCTGCAGCGCTTCACATCCTGCTTTGCAGAGGCTGCTGAGCTTTTTGGGTTGGAAGTCAGCCTGAATATCAGCAGATTGTAAATGACCACCGATATGGTGGAGAGGTTTCTGCTTCCAGGAGCAAAGCTAGGAAAGCGGCAAGCAGGGCTCCCCTAGGATCAGGCCCCTTAGAAGCGAGGTCGGCTCCTCCGGCCCCCGGCCCGGCGACCGCTCCGAACGGAACAAACCCGCACTTGCCAGGAGTCCACGAGGCAAAGCCAAGTTTATTGCCGCGCGCTAGCTTTTGAGGAGAGCATGGGAATTCCCCGGATGTAGGCGGGGAAGAGGGGCGGAGACAGGGCGGAGTAACGTACTTCATTGGGCGCATGCAAACGAAGGGAAGAAGGGAGGGGAGGAGCGGCAAAAGAACCAATAGGAGAATGAGATGGGCGGGGAAAGTCTACCGTAAGGCTTCCGGCACTCCAAGGCAGGAACAGCCCCCGCCCGGGCTCCAGCAGCGCCTTGTGGGCGGCCCAGCCGGCAACCGCCCCCATGGCCAGGTCGGGCCAGGACAGGGGGCTGCGACCCGGAGGGTTTTGTGGGAAGAGGGAACTTGGATAAGGAACGACTAAGGGAAAAATAACCAGGGTAACCACATTAAGGGTATAACATTTAGACTGGGGAAGCATCAATATAGGGTGTGAGCTTATTAGAGTCCTTATAAATCTCTCGCAGAGCTCCTATATTCGGGGAGCCGGGTTCCTGGACTTCGGTGTCCTCGTCTATCCATCTCTTGTAGTATTACTGCCACTGTATAAACCTCGGGTCTCCTCCGACACCTGAAGAAGACGGAAGTTCTCTAAAAACCTGCACCTCAGGAAGTCTTCCATCATCCTCACATCACCATAGGCAATTCAGAGCTTAAGTCAGTCCAGCAGTTCACCTATCTGGGAAGTATCATTTCTTCAGACGGTAAGATTGACAAAGAGATAGACAACAGGCTAGCAAAGGCATACAGAGCCTTCGGAAAACTCCATAAAAGAGTCTGGTCCAATAAACACCTGAAGAAAAGTACAAAGATTAGTGTCTACAGAGCCATTGTTCTGTCTACTCTTTTATATGGATCTGAATCATGGGTCATCTACTGCCACCACCTGCAGCTTCTCGAATGCGTCCATCAGCGCTGCCTCCATTCAATCTTAAACATCCACTGGTCTGGTTAGGTGACCAATGTGTCTGTTCTTGAACAGGCAGGGGTCAGCAGTATCGAGGCCATGCTGATGAGAACGCAGCTGCGCTGGGCAGGGCACGTCTCCAGGATGGAGGATCACCGCCTTCTGAAGATTGTGCTCTGTGGTGAACTCGCCACCGGCTGCCGCAAGAGAGGAGCCCCGAAGAAAAGATACAAGGACTCCCTGAAACAACACCTCAGCCTTGGCCATATTGACTGCCACCAATGGTCCACTCTGGCCTCCAATCGGGATTCATGGAGACACACCATTCATGATGCTGCTGCTTCCTTTGAGAATGCACGGAGAGTCAGTCTTGAGGATAAAAGACAATGCAGAAAGAACCGTTCCTTGCCAATGTCACCTAGGGAGATGTTCCGATGTGCCTTTTGTTACCGGATCTGCCTATCCCGTATCTGCCTTTGTAGCCACCAGCACGCTTGCAGCAAGCGTGGGTAGTGCCCTTCTCAAATCTTCGTTTGTGAAGCCTAGCCAGGATGAATCATTCCTGTTACTGGACATCTGTAGTTGTTGAGCTCACAGATGAGGAGTTATCAGCTGGAAATGCAAGAGGAATAGAGATACTTCAGTGTAGTTATATACCACAAGTACAGCACTAGTACATTCCAGATGGACAAGATGAACTCCTTGTGTGATGCCATTTTTGCGACAAACACAGTCCTTGGATGCAGCAGGAAAGGTATTCATGGAGAGAGGTGCTGCTGCACAACACTCTTCTTTAGACCAGATGCCAAAACAAGCTGTTGATGCTGCCATATGCTGTGACATTTAACTTCCACAGTGAGACTTTTCTGGACTGAAAAACAATCAGGGGTTTTTGGAGAACATGAAAATTCTCATTTTGTCAAGGAAAAAATAATAGGTCAGATGCAATATTTTAAATATATAAGGTGATATAAGTAAAGATACTGTCTATCTGAGTGACCAGCAGATTTTGTTTCATTTTGAATTATTTTACCTCGTCTGAAATAATATCTGGGACTAGAGTTCTTCCAGAACAGTTGAAATCAGGTTCAGAAGTCCCAGCAATGAATCTATTAACCCTTAAGCCCATGTCCTTATGAGCAGAGATTAAACATATGGGCTTATTTAGCTTAACAACACTTGTATGCTTTTAGAGGTAACAACTACTGCATTTTGTCAAGACAACAGGCAAACATCTAGAATGGAAGGAGGAATGACAACCCACAGCTGTTACCCAATAATTGAGATGGAAACAGGTTTCCAACAGGAGTGCAGGAGCAGAAGGCTGACTGGTCCTTTGATTATGGCTCACCTCTCCGTGAGAACACATACATGCAGTGGCAACACCACAAACCCTAGAACTCATGGAGATAATGGAAACAGAGGGTTGAATTTTAGATTTGAGCATCCTTCCAAGGGTCCAAAAGCAAGCACCCCTGTGAAGTCAGGAATTCTTTTTCCAAACTGCAGAGTTAGCGAGGCCCAACTTAATGGCTGTGTTTGCTCCAATGACTCCAGTGCAGCATTGATCCCCACAGATAGGGCATTTATCTAAACATGCCTAGGTTTCAGTATAGGAAAGCATTATTTTTCTCTTCTAAATCAGTGAACAAGATCTTTGGGGCTTCAGCTGGTAGATAGATGCGGTCATCATTCACCCTTTGTGAACTTGCAGAGATGAGAGTAACTGTGTTTAGACAAATATTATTAAACAAAATTGCAACTGTTTCATATAAACCAATGTGGTTTCAAAAGAAGGAAACAGACACTCTCAGACACACCATCGAACGTAAGATTTAGCAGGAATAGCTCAAAAATATGACGAAAATATGAAAATTACATTTTCCTCTCCTAAATTTAATTTACTGCACTTACCTCTTTGACAAGCTTAATTGTCTTAATTGCCACTGTACTTATGCTAGTTTATCTCAAATTTTGGCAGCTTTTATCACAGAATTTTAACACATGAACTGGGGGCCAAAGCTCAATATTTTCCACACAGAAAAGTTACTACAGAGCTGACAGAGAGCAGGCAATGGTAAGTTACAGACTATCACATTGCATGGATGACTGTATGCATATAAATACACGGCAGCACATAGTACACAAGCTGAACTAAACCAGACACATTTTCTTCAGAAGAAACCAAACGCATTTAACCTTATTTATTTAACATTATACTTCAGCACAAAATTAAGACAATGTCAATGTGCATCACACTGGCATCACTTCCATGTGGAGCTGTGCTTTTGTACTTGGTGCTGCACATCAGCCCCGACTAATGCTGAGAGACAACATCCTTCCCCAGTATTTTAAGGCCCAGTTTGGTAAGCTGTGACTACTTTGGAAGGAGACACCAGGCAGATGGCTGCCTACCACATGGCTTGTGTAGGCAGAGTTATAAAAGCAAAGGGAGAGGTCACGTAATAACTATGGCTGCCAGGAAAGTATTATATTTTAGCTGCTTTCTGCTGGAATGCCTCTTTTAAAAAAACTCTGAAAAAGAGATGCAAAATTGCTTCAGATGGGGCTTTAATTGTTTTAAGTGGTTATAGGTTTGTAGTTCCTTATTCAGAACATCTTCCTTCCTTTTCCATAACCCTGCATGAAATCGAAAATGATTGATTCTGGAGGTATGACTACTGACTGTGAACTAAGTATGCCACAATGAATTCATGAAATGCCTATAAAAACATGGTTTTTTTTTTTTTAAATTACTTGCCAAAACCAAAGTATTCAAAAATTCAGGACAGGACCCGTAATCTGTAGCCTAAAGGGCTTTAGTCTTTGAGACAGTTCTACTTGCTTCAACCAAAGCCTCTCAGTATATGACACCTAAGGCTTTACATATTGCACCTTAAAGACTGAATACATTCCTTTGTAGTGAACATTAAAATTCGTGAATCTGTGACACCTCAATCCCTTCTGCAAAGCTATTTCTTTTCAAAAATGCACTTGGAATAAGAGCATGGCACAAAGAGTTTTGTGAGTTTTTTATTTTGTCACCTTATCCTACCACTTCATAAACAGCTGCAGAGGAGAGGAAGGGGAATGAAAGGTAAGGGACAGTTCTGATACTGCATAATGTCAAAAACAAAGTACTAAAAAACCCCAAATACTCAAAAGAGGCTTTCATTTTAGCAACCAAGACCTTTTTTTTCCGTAAATGGCTGTAGGCCATTATTTATTTTTTTCCATCCACATCTGAAAGCACCATTTTCTTTGCTTTAAGAGCACCACCTTCTTCAGGCAAATCCTGGGTAAAAAACTGCTGTTGGCAGTGGTGGCTGAAGGCAGAAATACATAAGAATTCAAACTAACTTTCACTCTTACTGTGCTGCTCTGTTGCATGAGCTTTTAAAATACTCTCTCTTCTGACCACTTTTACATGGAGAGAAGGCAGAAGCATACAGACTGTGGCTGACATACACCTCTAATTCTGTTATCCAAGACCAAAGTCAGAGTTACATCCACTCAAAATTTAGAGGGCATTATCAGCCTTGAAGATTTTTTCATTATGTTATTTTATTTTAAATCTGGGAAGATGAAAGCTTGAAAATTTCCCTTTTTTCCATCAACCAACAGGGCACAGCTAAGGCTTCAAGCAAGCATCACTGCCCCTAAGGATGTTGCTGCTTCCAGAACCTGAACCCTCTTTTTGGAGGGGACAAATCCACCCCAGAGAGTCCCAGAGGAGGGCAGTGGGATGCTGCAGAGCAGCTGCTTGGCAACACTTCATTTTTGGCACATCCTTTTTTGTAGAGTGATGTACTTTCCAAGTCTATAATATTTACTACTTTCTTTAAAGGAACAGGCTCTTTAAAGCTTCTGTGATTTGAAATTAACACTTAATGATCCTCAGTACTGAAGATGAGGCTTGGAATTAGATGGTCTTTAGAGTCCACACCACTAGGTTTCAACCCAAGCCATTCCATGATTCTACAGTGAAAAAAACAAAGCCTTTTCTTGTGGCTGAATAGTAACCAAGGGTAGAGAGAGGATTTTCAGTGCTTCTAACACTTGAGGTTAGAGGTGCTTCTCTACTGTCTACTGCACAGTGATATCAGCTCTAAATTTAAAGCAAACATTATCAGGGCTAGAAGTCAACTGGGGATTGAACTCCCTGACACTGAACACAGCCCATGCAAATCAGTAAAGAAAGGCATAAATCCTTCACTTTGAAAAAATGTTACCTTCCTATGAAATGAAAATTAAGTAAATGATATTTTCCTGGGAGAGATACAAAGAAAAGCACAAAGGCTTTCAGAGCTGTCTCATCACATGTTCTCTGCCATTTTCTGGTGACTACACATTAGTAAATCATTATTTAGGGAAAACATCAAGTGAAAATCAGCTGGTCATCCTGACTAAAAGGTCCCATATATCTGTGTCATTACAGAAACAGCAGTCCCTGAATCTACTTATTATGAAATGTTATGTACAATTGCCTGCATTGCCAAACATCACAGAAAGAGGAGTAACTTAACAGCGTCTTAATATTTCAATCTTCTAGGTCTCAAATGAGTTTTACAAATTTAGGTATAAAATTCAGAGGAAATCAAAACTGTTAATAGCTGAAGCAACTACAGCATGCCAGGTGCTGCAACGTATCCTCAAATCTCATGGAATTACTCATAGTGCAATTCTGTATAACTCAAAGGGCCTGCATTGGAAGGGAAGGACAGTAGACATAAACCTACATTCAATTTTGTTTCAAAAGAAAACATTGCATCTGGGGAAGGGCTCAGAGCTGGATCCTTCATCTCCCAACACTGCACACACAGGTCTTTGCAGCTCTCTAGCGGTTTGAGAGGAAGGAACCAGACATTTAAGAACTGGAGATGACTTCTGGCTTCCCATCTGTCATTTTTTTGGATTTATTGGTCAATCCAAAAGCATGAATGCAGCTGTTATTCAACAGGATTACATGAGGAATGAGAGAGAAGGTACACATGGCCTCTGATATGCCCAAGAACAGCAATGAAGGATTCTACCTCCTTGAACTGGGAGGTCATCTTCATGTGCAATTTGTAAGTTGAAATATTCACAAAATAGAAACTACTTTTCCCAATCAGAAAAACTGCTCACTCACTCACCCCATGAGTGCTGTAATGTTAACAAATCAACATCCTGCTACAGCAGGAGAACAAGAAACAGAGTCAAGAAGGCCAGTGATGAACACCTCTGAAGTCCCTGCTGGCAAGGGTGCACTGCTGTAAGCACTTGGTGCTTTTCACACCACCTTTCATGAGCAGGCTTTTGTGGCACACTGGGGCCTTAAGGGTGTCATGTTTGAAACACTGCCAGGCTCTTTGCATAATCTCTGGCTGCAGATGAGACTTTTGATAGGGGCTCTGTCAGGGATCATTTTGGCTGATCTTTAGGGAAGGGCTACAATGGAGAGTTTTGCTTTTCTTATCACCGATGGAAGTGTCACAGCAGGAAAGCCTAAAGAACTATCTTAATTGCCCAGTGTCACTTCTTTTCCTATGTCCAAAAGTTGTATGAAAGGATTTCAGCAAAGGCTCTTGCCAAGCATGCAACATATTGGACACAACTCTGAAACAATCCTCAACTCTCCAAGATGACTGTTTAGTGTTTGAAAACAACAGCTGAGTGAATTATTTTCTTTTGCTTAGTTGTGACCTACTACATCAAAGAATTTAATTTTCCTTGTCTAGATCAAACACATCATCCCTATGATTTTAAACATATCAGTTACATTGAAAACTAACAAACAGCTATGAACCAGTCCATGATTTTTTCAATATTAAATACAGAAAAAAACAATTCTAAGAAACAATAAAAAGAAGAGGTCATGGTAAACAAAGAGTGAGAAGAAAGTAAGTAAAAGATAACATAGTAAAAGATGAATAATTTACTTTCAAAGAACCATATGCCCATTCTGTGTAACATCAAACTTGAAGGGTGACAGCATTTTGTGAATATTTGCTTTCATATATTAAAGGCCTGGGCAGATAGAGTCATCTGAGTTAAAGATCTAAACCTATCCAAATCCAGCTGGCTCTGGTGTTAATTTTGTGGGGAACCTGGGAGCAGGCTGGAGCATGGGAAGCTGTGCAGCCCAGGGGGTGTCTTGCACAAGTGTTTGGTATTGGGGACACGTGAGGAACAGAGCATGCTTAGAGCACTATCCTGCTTGACAGGTGCGCTATAAAACAGCCTCAACATGTGGTCCTTCACATACATTACTGGGTTAACTACAACAGACTTTAAAAGACCCACAAAAGAGACATGCCTTATTGCCTATTTAAATATCCACTTCTTAACAAGTGTTCTTGCAGCAATGTTAGCCAACTACATTACTCTTCTGCTTAACTTATCTGATAGTTTGGAAAGTACTCTTAATATGTTGCTTAAGCATTTCTTAATATTACTAAAACAAATACAAAGATCTTTCATGTATTCCCAAAGACCACGCTCAAAGATCTGCTCAGACACGTAACTGCTTCAGTTTGCTGCTTCCTTCACAGCATTTGCAGAGAAGGAAAAGGCAGAAGGCTGAAAAGGAAGTAGGTCTGCATCTGGTTAAACAGAGCATACTGTGCAAACCCCTGCTTTGAAATCTAGGTTAGGGAAGTGGCAGTTTGAATGTCTCCACTGATAATACTAGTGACAAACCAGGATAGGACAGTCGCACATGGAAACAATTGCAAAAATATGTAGTGCTGAAAATGGTTATTTTATATTCAAAATTGACACATTGGAGCTTAGCCTTGCTGAAAGTTTCAGTGGCCACACAGGTATTTAATGGCAAAATTTATCAGATTTCCTCTTTGAGTTAGCTGCTCTGCATGTTACTAGATTTTTCTTCACACTATCTGACTAGAAAATTCAAAGCTTGCAAGAGACTTAAGCTTTCAATTTTATTTGTGGACTTTCATTTTAATTTTTTTTGTCTGGTTTGCCTTTCTAGAGAACCACACATTTGAAGTCAATGGAAGGAGTTATGCTTGCATAGCAAACTAGATAAATCTTCCAAATTATTGAGATAACTTATTTCTTAAGTGTATTTTGTCTGAAACTATGCTGTTCTTACATTAAAAAATGTCTTATGCTCATCTGTTTGATTTACCAACAGATATGTGAACAGCACAATACTTAATTTACAAAATAAATTCAGTTTCTGGAGGGACCCTTAATCACTCCCTACTCTTCAAATGTATTTCAGTGCTCTTGAAGAAGAGCTTCGCTTTTACACTTCCCCCTCATCCGTATTGCCATTGGATTCTGACACTCAGACAAGGGAACAAGCGATGGTAAATTGATCCCTCACAATTGACATGTGCCGTCCCAGGTGGGTTACAAGCAGCACGAAATGTTGCACTGGGTTTTCTTTCTCTGTTGTCAATGCAGCTGCTGCGGTTTGCTTGTTACACTTGTCTGCTTGTTGATCCTTCCTGCTTTGGATTGCCAAAGAGAAACGAAGTCAGAAGGAGCACTTCAGAAGCAAAAACTAGAATCAAGGCAAAGAAAGTAAGGGAGGTAAATCCTGTTTACACAGTTTTGCTCTTCAGGACATTTGCAGCATTATATATTTTTATCTTCTAACATTTTTTCTGGGGAGGAAGAAGATGTAAGGAGTCTGCTCCAACCCACTAGTACTTTTTGAAGCCCTTGAATAATTTCAACTACATTTTACAAGAAACTAACACATTACCAACCATCTCTTTCACTAGGTGGAAGAAAATTAATCAGTAAGGAAACAAGGGGGTTTTTTTTATTCCTGTTGCCAAGGGAAAGGTTACAAAAGCAGATACATCTTTCATGTACATCTCAATGCTCATGTGGTGCTCAAACTAGACACTTTAGTGGAGAGAGGTCTCAGGACTCAGGAAAAGGGAACTGTTATTCATGAAGGACTTGGAGCTGTTAAGTTTCTAGTTTCTGAGTTTGTTCAATTATTCATCCTTCCAGAAAGTCACAAGCACAAACTCACTCTTGGTAGTTGTATCTACACAGAAAACCATGTTGACTTTTTTGTTAGCAGCAATGTCCTATACCACATATTACCATATCATATCTTAACAAGGTATTATTAAGTCTTAGATTGAGATTACATCTTGATTTTTAAATGAAGAGCATAATTTTAAGGCTTTAAAACTGTGAGAATTTTTATTGGATGCTGTTCCAAATACTTCATAGCAACATAAAAACATGCATGAATGTGTCACACAGAAATACATAAGAACATCAGTGAAGCAGGTTCAGTCAGATGCAGGAAAAAGGACCAAAATGCAGCTCTGATATTTTATGATACTTAGCTCTGTAGTTGCTAAATTTTTCACACATGAATAAAATTCAGAATCATCACATTTTATTACCATAAAGGAAGATAATAATTACAAAGTAGGATAATATTTTATAGAGAGGAAACCACAAAATTATTTTAAAACTCTAGATGTAAAAGATGCATATGTTTACTTCCTGACTGACAGGATACTGAATTTCTGCTATTGCAACTTATCAGATGGTCTCAGCTGAGCAGAGTATCTGGAAAAGCACATTTAAATAATGAAATATACTGTTTACACCCCAGCTCATGCCCATCATTACTATCATACAAGAACTTGTGTCAAAAATACACCAAAATCCTCACTGTTCACCAAACAATCAAATTTCTCAATGTCCAGAAATAAAACTACCATTGACTGTGCCCTGCATTCTGGCACCATCTAATAAATCTGGAATGCGTAGTCTCCTCAAAAAAAAAGTGCTGATCATCTACTACCTGAGCCAAGGAGACACTCTGACCCTCATATTAAGCTCATGAAGTAAAATGCACCATCATGCATTCAAATCTAATGAAGTAACAAGTCTGGAGTGGCACTGATTCCTGAAAACATCAGCTTCAACATTCAACTCTGCTAGAGTTTGTATCTTCAGACACAGAAGTCTATGAAAAGCTCAGCTGAAAAGACAGAGTGTATGAAATTTACTCTCAAGACACTCCCTGGTTTTGTGGTTAGTTATTGGGGAACAAAAAAACAAAAATGGAAGTGAAAGGCTTCAGAAAGCAACACGCACATGCCAGAAAACTAGTATGACAACATCATGACAAACAGTCCCCCAGAGACATAAAAAGCGTCAGGAAAGAGTGAATGAAAAAGGAGAAAACCAGATTCATTACAAGTTCCAAAAT
This sequence comes from Pithys albifrons albifrons, assembly GCF_047495875.1. Taxonomy (NCBI): domain Eukaryota; kingdom Metazoa; phylum Chordata; class Aves; order Passeriformes; family Thamnophilidae; genus Pithys; species Pithys albifrons. Next base: position 60,641,139 of record NC_092497.1, on the reverse strand, counting down.
ATCCATAGCTGCTGGCAATTCAGTAAGGCACCTTGAGGGATTACATAAGGAATCTTGATTCACCTATGCTATCAGGGCCACAGAAATTGAACCATGGAACTGAAACTATGACTGAAAAATTATTACATAGCCTGCTTAAATGTGATCAACATGTGTCAATCTTAACTCATGCCACCTCCTTGGCATGACAGAAATCTCCCCTGAAGATGGCAGAAATTCTCTTAGCATTTCTTCAAATCATAGGAATGAGGGTTCTGGTAAGTTTCTGTATTACTTAATGAAAATATGCAATTTTGCAAGCAGATATTTTGCTTAAGAGCCTGCTATCTAGTCAGTGTAGTACTATGGAGATCAAAAATTGCATAAGGCTGTAATAATACTACTGAGCAACTTTTTGGCAAATCTTTTTAATTTCATAGCTTCCCTTGTAATTCACTCCTGAATAATCAACTTCTCTTTATTCCTTACCATCATTACTGAGGCAGGAACAGCAAGACACAGGGAGACAAGCCTGTCCTAGACTAGGTCTACAGGCATGGCAAGCTTAGGCAACAGGAAAACAACAGCCCCATGGATAGGAAGACCTGAATAAAGGGGGTCTGCTTAGGATTCACCACATCTTTCTAGGGATAAAGCAGTGACTTCTGCAAAGTTGATTCCATTTTGTGCCAGTTCCTTGGGTAAGAAATTTTTTGCCTGGCAGCATACTGCAAGGACCAGAGCTGCTTCTGTCCCCTGGCTGATGTCTTCGCTGCGGGGAAGCTTCCCAAACACAGATTTATTCAGGCCTTCTCACTACATGGAATACTGTAAAAGTTAGTAAACCTCTGTATGTTTTCTCAAACCTCAGAAAGGCTTTAAAGAATTTAATGTACCATTCAACTAGATGTCTTTAAGTCCTCAGAGTAATAACGTAGTATCTGTCCACACAGCTATCACTTTATAAAGGTTGCACAGTCTTCATGAAGGGCAGTAGTTACCAGTGACACTTTTGCAGTACCAGCTACATTCCCCTCTATATATTAATGATTTTCTACTTCAGTATTTCCTCTTGGGCAATTTCTGAGGCTAGACCTCCTCTTTGAGTTTCTCTTGACCCTCTCTGTATCACCCAATTGCTAGTTTTTTACTGTTTCTACACAGTATGTGAGGTTCCCAGGATGTTTTAGGAGCTTCTCTAGCTCAAAAGCCTTCAGAGCCCTGACAGGCTCCTATGTATATTTTGGAGATGCAGACTGCACAATATTGTCCCATAGGAATGGATACTTGGATGCCACGTATCTTCATGGCAGTTTGCACAAATACATGCAATGAAAATTATTTAAACAAAAGGATTATTAGCAGTTTAAAATCTGAAATAGAAGCAGTCTTTATGTATGTTTTATTAATTGCTAAGAGGGTGCAAGGTAACACACAGAAGCAAAAATGTGTGGCTGTCTAAAGCCAAGACTCAGACTCATGCCCAGTGTTGTCACAGAGCTTGTTTCCTGTGCTGTGCTGTTCCCCCTCTGAAGGGGATGGCCAGGCCATCACCAAACAATGCCCCAAGGACCAGTGAATCAGCCAAACAGATCCAGTCTTTGAACTGGGTCAGCACTCTACTCCTACAATATTTTCAACTACCCATTTTAGAAATGAAGGTGCAGGCAAATTTCCCATCTCCCTGACCTGAATTGGGAAGAGGTTGAAACCCAGAGTCCTCAATCAGTTCTTAGACAGAAACTTCCCATTAAATGTCAATGTCTTGGAACAAGAACTAGGTACTGACTCAAACACAGCAGCATCTGGCCTGTTATTTGTGGTGTCCTGCAAGTTAAAACAAGTGCTAATTAATCACATTCATTGCTATTTCAAAATGTTTCCCCAAATAAATACTGTAGTGACTTGTTTCCAAAATGAGAGAAGGACAGCCTACTCAGATGAGAGCAAAATTTAGAACAGTAACAACTAGGCAAACATGCATCTGACCTTTTGCTGCACTGGATATTAACTGTAATACAGTAAATCTGCACCACGATCGTTAGTGCTTGCTCCATTTCCTCTATTAGAGATAACAGCAAATACAATACCCTCATTTCCTCATTGCTGATGGCAGCATTGCTGGACTTGACGGCAACTCTTCTTGAATATGTGTGTTGCAAAAGGAGCTTTGTACTCAGCATAAACAGATATCAAAAAATATTTTTGACAAAAGAATTCTGAATCAAGGTCCTGATAAAGTTGCTGTGATTATAAATTCCATTCTGTTTCCCTACCAACAATTTAAGTCCAATGATAATAGGAAAAAATAGTTTAAATTCTGTTTATAACAAACAAGAAAAACAAGCAAATGTAAGCTAGCAAAATTATGAAGCTACACATTCAAAATGTCTTCACTTTCTATACAGATTATCACATGTATGAAACCATTACTGACTATTGCTTCAGAAACAGCACATTCAAAACACAAATGCATTTCTCTCCCAGGCAGTCGCAACATGTTGATAGGTAACAGTTTACCTACTTGCTTATTTGCTTTTGACAACAATGTGATAGAAAGGTCTCCCAGAGCACTCATGAAACCCTTGTTAAAATACTGTCATCAAATAGAAGAAAGGGCCAAGACAATTCCCCATGGAGTTGTCTCTGTACAAGATGTGTTAAACCACCCTTCTCCTGAAGGATTCAACTTCAAGCCTCACAAAGAAATACAACACAACATCATAATCCTTGGCACAGAATTGCAGCTGGAACAGTAAATTCCCTCTTGTATTACAGTATCAAGCATTGGTCCTCTTAATAACAACCAAAAAACACACTGAATCAGGCTTAAACCTGAAAGTTACAGAAATACCACTTTCAAGCAAACATACAAAAAATTTGACAAAAAAAATTTCTACATTTCCTTTCCTTTCTCCATCAGAAAAGCAGAGCTTGCTGCATAGCTTTAGATCAGAACAACTGCTGTTTCCTAACCATATCCTTATGGATAACAACACTTATGCCAGGAACAGATTCAGAAAACCACTCCCTACTGCTAGAGGGAGAATGGAAAACACTCAGGATTCATCAGGGAATGGGGAGAAATCTGAAGGTACAAACCCCTCCTATATTGAAATGTAAATATTTTGCAAAATATTCTAAAGAGAGGAAGTCAGTGTTCTTCAGTATCTACAACTATGCATAGCATTCATTCTCTTAGACACAGTGCTCCAAAATTTTGCTATTATTTTAAACAAGTCTTTATCCTGTGTTGTAATAACATCCCTGCCATTCTCTACAGAACTGAGCCCTGGGTTTCTTTCCAGCTTGTCTACTTATTCTTCCTAACAGTGTGCCTTCTTAGGCCTTGCTAAGCATATTTTGGTGATTAACACATTTGCTGTGTTCCAAATGTCAGAATTCTGTGACACACCCTGATTAAGTTCACCTAATAGCTGGTGACTAAAACTAAAATCCATTGGTTGCCTCTATCTCCAGGCAGCACTAACTCAATGACTGTGTAGAAAATATGAAACCTCTTCATAATCTTTTTCTACTGTACACTTTTCTTTGAATGTCAAAACCTCCAAATATCTAAATCAATTCTCCTGAGTCTCAGCCTGTCTTTAGAAGCCTGCTTACCTCATCTGGCCTAAGCTCTAACTGTCAGACACACCAGTGCCTCAGGGTCTGTAAAATGTACTTCCAAGCTCCCCACTCATAGTAGGTTCTCCCCTACTAACAAACAGCTCATTATCTGACAGATCAAAATTCACTGAAATGAATAGAAACCTTTGATCTAGGTTTTCTCTCTCAAACCTGCAAGTTGCTTAACTGCCCTCAGACTCTGCAATCACAGCTGAAAATTCAGTGTGCTCCCTGTGAATTTGAGATGACAAAGAACTGAACAGATGTGCAGCCATACAATGAAGCTTGAAATGGTACAAAATTTAAATAAGATAATAGAAAATGAGGGGGTCCCCACATACAGCTTTATGAAAATGTTCCTATCTAGGCAAGATAATGGCCACACATAAGAAAACAAACTATTATAAAATGTGATGGCAAATTAATTTCGAGACTGCTGGGTGAGTTCAAAACTATGTATAGTAGATATGATAGTAACTACCCTAATTTAAAATTCAAATTTAAAAAAAAATATTAATTTAACCCTCAAGCAGAAATCTATCACTTTTGACACTATGCAGAATAGGAAAGAAGGAACAGTGACAAAGAACTTGAAAGTACACTTAAAAATCAGCTTAATTTTCTTAAGTGTGACCAGCTAAAAATAAATGTCTTACAGAAGAGTGCAACAGTCACTTTGAGAGCAGTATTTAATTGATTACTTGAATACCACATCAATAACTCACTCTGCTAGACAGGCAATGAAGATCTGGTCTCATGACACGTGCATGCAGAAACCAACTAATTACACACAAACCCCCCCAAAAAAAAAAAAACCCAAACAAACCAAAAAACAAACTGACACCAGAAAAAGCATGCAAGAAGACCACATTGTATGCAACTCCTCCTCTAAGAGGGGAGAAATTACAATAATTTTCTAAGATAGACAGCTCTCAAATGCATCCTCTTTTAGGAATAAAACTCTGTTCTGAGATGTCAGGTAGCAACAAAACCTGTTCTGAACAGCACATTAAAGAGCTAAAAGATGAACACTGGTTTGACCTAGTTTTGTACAAGCCTTTCATCTTATGAATGAAGCTATCTCCTAGGTTGAAGAACAACAAAAGAATAATGGAAAACGTAAAAGTACAGAAGAGAGAGGGGGGAAAAAGGGTAATTTATTCCCCCATGGACTGGGAACACCAAATCACCTGCAAATAGCAGAAAGAAAAATAAAGAAAAAGGACAAAATGAATGTGGAGGTCTACAAAACAGTACTGGTTTTGTTATTTTCTCTGATCTTGGAAGAACAGAAGTTGAATATATTTATGATGGTTTGTGACATGAAGATCAAGATTAATTTTCTGTGTTCTACTCTGGCTGCTTGATTAATTCTGGTAAGCCTGTTAGAGTTGGGCTTACAGGGACCCAGGTACTGCAAACAGACAGACCTAGAAGCTTTAGGGCTTTTTCCAGTTTTAAGAATGTTAGTCCATTTGGTTTAACAATTTAAAAAGGAATTGTGCAAAAAATTCGTATGTGCTTTTAAAATCCCACTCTACACTTTTGATTAAATCCTTTAGAAGTGTCTCCAAAAACCTTTGCTATATGAAGACATAATACCTCCTCATGTCAATGACGTGCTGCAAGGACAGATCCATGACTACAGTAACAGCCCTTAAAAAGGGATCTATAAAACAATTGGTTCAAGAGTCCTCAGCAAAAGGAAAGCTGAATGCTGCTTTCTCTAAGAGCAATGTATAAAAATCACGTATGTCAAAATGTCTACGTGGTGCCAGGAGGGTATTCATTGACATTGTCTATTGTGCAAATTGTATAAATATTTTGTTTTAAGAATGATCCATGGATATATTTCCTTTTATTTTGTATAGATTATTCTGATGAAGCAGCATTTTCAAGTTTCTAACAATAACTCCTCTACTGCTCAGAGACACCATTCTGTCAAGTTTAGAGCCCCAATCTGTCACAGTACTTCAGCTGGGCAGCAAAGATCCCAAGATGGGAATTGCGACTTCCACAGCTTTTCCAGCTTTGGTTTAGATGTTTAGTCTCAGTCAAGAAAGGAGAAGTCAGTACACTTAATCCTAGTTAGGGATCTAGTGCAAGGATCCATAAAAATCCAAATTATTGCATGCTTATATAAAGGTCAGGTTTTTAGTTTTATACATCACTATTCCACTGATTTCAGTCAAGATACTACAACCCATAGAAGCTGAAGATTTTCATCTGGGTCCTGGCTTTTAAAACAAAGAGCTAAAACACCTTCTGAAATACATTTCAGCAAAACTTACTCATATTTTAATTTTTTTTCTTTTTGCAAAAGAATGTTAAATAATATAGAATCATCTTAGTTAGGACACTTCAACTGAAAAAACAAGTTAGTCATAAAATAATAATCTGAACCAATTTTAAAAATTAATACAAATGCATTATTCTGTGCACTAAAATGCATAATATAGATTTCTTTGAGTAAGAGCGACTTGATAAACATTGGATCATTCAGAAACATGCATGCTCTTGCAGTATGTGTAGTTAGTGTAGTAAACACCAGTTCTCACATCTAATTTAGTGTGAACAGGCTTAGAAAGAATACCAAACCATGATTTATAGCAGCTTTGCACATGGAGGTATTTCATTACTATCGCAGGTAAAAGTGCCCTAGTTGCCTTGTTGCTTCTGATTAACTGAATTACCATTGTAACCAGTAATCTCCTCATCTCTAGATACCTTCCACAGAGGTCAGTCATGACCACCAGCCCCTTCCTGATGACAGCTCCTGTGACACTATCTCCTCGGTTGATCTGTACAGATCCTTCCAATGAGCCCTTCAGGCTGACCTCGCTTTTTCCCATGTAATCAACAGCTGTACTTTGTTTGAAAAGGCTGACAGCTGGAAATACAGCAAAAGTCACTCGAGTTCCATCTGCACTACATAAACAATTCTGACTCCAGTATCTTTGCAGTGTTTGTGCTACCTGGCTGCTTCACCCCAAAGCACCTTCATCTGCTGCCAGCAGACATGCAGTGCTGCTGGATAAAACACAAAATATCTCCTGCTGACTCTGAAGGCAGCCAGGCACAGCAGAAGGCAAAATCCTTAGTATCTATCTCTCCTTAGGCCTTGACAACAACTTAGTTTCATGAAGAAAAATTGAGTTTATATTTTTATTTATCTGGAATGCTTCAAGCATCCCAACTGGAACACTATTTTGTCCAACATGTCCCTTCTCTTCTGTAACGGAAGTGATCAGTGCTAGTACACAGACTAGACAATTGACAAATTAATTTTTAAGTACTTTCCCAGCATCTGAATGCTGTTTTGGAGAACATCTGGTGTGAAATCAGGTGAAAGATCTACAAGTGACTAAGAAACATAGATAATATACAGAAACACTGTATGTAGACACCAGAAGCCTTCATCTTCTTGTCTCAAGAATATTTATACCTTTCTCTAAGTGACAGAATGTGAAATAGTTGTATAAAAAATCCCAAATGTTTGAAAATCACAGAAAATACAGAGCAAGAAGGTATATTAGAAACTGCCCAAGCCACTGGAACCAATTTTTTTCTGTTTTCTCTCAATTTCTTTCATTCTGTACAGGTATGTGCAATATGAAGAGCAAGAAGAGTTGATTTTTTATTAGATATGTTGCAATCCACACTATGCACTTTTCATCACAGAATCATAGACTATTCTGAGCTGGAAGAGACCCACAAGGATCATTGAAATCATAGCCCTGCTCAGGACAGCCCCAAGAAGCACACCATGTGCATGAAGGCATTGTGCAAACACTTCTTGAACTCTGGCAGGCTTGGAGCCATGGCCGCTTCCCTGCAAAGAGCCTTCTTTGAATAAATGCTTCTCCATGATGGTAAAACTTGTAATTGATCACCTTATGGCAACAACTGCAAATGAAGCATAACTTTTCATGGCAATGTTGTGCAGGAGCCTCTGACTTATATTTTTGTAACTCTTTACACCAGCTAACACATTCAGCTATCTATTATCCTTTAAAGTTGAGATGAAAAGTAATACACTTTTAAGGTTCCAAATAAATTACTGTGTCATATTCATCAAAAGGAGTGAGAGGCTATGCAAGTGTCAGTGTTTTCAAATTACTTCCAGGACTAAAACAGCCAGTGCTGAACTCCACAGCGGAGGCTGGACAGAGCACACACTCCCCTGTGGCAGACAGCTTAAAGCATTAAATGAATTGCCATCCAAAATTACTTTTTGCCCTTCAAAGTCCCACTACCTTAAAAAAAATCAATACAAAATTAATTATAGGAGGGAACTTGTGTAGATTGTCTCCAGTAAACTCTGCTGCTTTCATACATAATTATTTATTGAGCCACTAAAGGTGAATGATCAGGTGCTGAGTATACGATGACAATACTCACAGCAACCGCCTCCAGGATTTGTTTAACCGCGTCAGCAGCATCTCGTTCACTGTAGTAACCCTTTTCCACAATCCTACAGAAAAAAAGCAACAGGATTAAGCATGAACATAAATAAACAGTGCAGGCAGCAGATTCTTTTTGAAAATGAAATAGCAAGAAATCTGATGCCTCAGAGAGTTTTTGATTTTTTCTGATTTTCTAATTTTTGTAGATTTTAGAAGTAATTGTAATTGTAGTGATGTAGACCTCAATGTGTTAGTATTGAGTTCAATGTTTATACATGCCAACCTCTATCTAGTATCAATGCCTTAAATTCTTTTAGTGATTTAGACCTCTTTTCAAGGTAGAAGATTGAAAAATACTGTAAGGCCTGTGCTATGAGACATAAACAGTGGCAGAGTAACCTTGAAACCAGAACACTGGAAAACCTCCAAGGGCCCAACATGTGCTGAGGAAGACAAAGATGATGAAAAGAAGGTCTCAATCCCCCCCAGACTCAATTCATAGAATCAAAGAATCATAGAATCGATTGGGTTGGAAAAGACCTCCGAGATCATCCAGTCCAACCCTTGGTCCAACTCTAGTCCATTTACTAGATCATGGCACTCAGTGCCACGGCCAATCTGTGTTTAAAAATCTAGGGATGGTGAATCCACCACCTCTCTGGGCAGCCCATTCCAATGCCTGAGCACTCTCTCCGGAAAGATTTTTTTTCTGATATCCAACTTAAATTTCCCCTGGCAGAGATTAAGCCCGTGCCCCCTTGTCCTATTGCTGAGTGCCTGGGAGAAGAGACCAGCCCCCACCTGGCTATAACTTCCCTTCAGGGAGTTCTAGACAGTGATGTCACCTCTGAGCCTCCTCTTCTCCAGGCTAAACAACCCCAGCTCCCTCAGCCTCTCCCCATAGGGCTTGTGCTCCAGTCCCTTCACCAGCCCTGTTGCTCTTCTCTGGACTCGCACCAGCACCTCAATATCCTTTCTGAACTGAGGGGCCCAGAACTGAACACAACACTCAAGGTGTGGCCTCACCAATGCAGAGTACAGGGGAAGGATCACTGCCCTGGTCCTGCTGGCCACGCTAGTTTTGATCCAGGACAGGATCCCATTGGCCTTCTTGGCCACCTGGGCACACTGTTGGCTGATGCGTCAGGGATGGTATGGGGCTGGACCAAGGGGATGTGTGAATAGAGGATTCAGTGGACAACATTATAAAAACCATGGAAAATCATTGTTCAAGACTTGTGTCAGTATGTAGTTCTGAAGGCCATAGGCCTGACATTAAAGGACTTTCACTTTTTATCTTCTCCCACACTAACTTGGCTTGGAGTCCTGCTTTCTGGAGTCTCTCAAGGCATCAAATCAAATTTAAATATGAGGACCAGGGCTCTAGAGTGCCCCCAAAAGACTGGAAAACAAACCTTTCAAAATTTAACTTACCTTTGATTCCAGATGAAAAACTGGAGGTAAAATATCAAATAGGTAAGATGCTCTTAATATGTACACATTCAGTTCAAAGGTTTTGGAACTTTCTAAAACTCAAGGAATCCAAATTACTCTCAGACAAAATTAGATATCCTTTAGGAACTGCTTTTTCACTTTCATATCCAACTTAGGGCCTCCCCATCCCCCTGTTATTGATTTATTTATTTATAAAACACAGGCACTATGGAATGCACATACAGATCTGGATAATTCAAAGAAAGGGTTGGTGTAAAAATTTATTAGATTCAAATTACCTCTCAGGTGTAGTGGGCTAATCAATTATCTTTTCCCCCCCATCATAGAAAACTGAGGATGCTGTAGTCAAAGAATCACAGTTTCATTGCAACTAAAACTATCTTCTTCTTTCTTCTTAACATAAATAGACAGTATGCTATGCTTACTTTGTATACATGACATGTGATAGCTTGATTTTGTAATGTGTTGACCCTGTGCTGCTTATGGGGAGTTCATCAATATTATGAGTTCGGAAGGTCCTGCAAATCCAGTATTTTTTTTCTCCCTTTGCTTTTACATCAGTTCAGTCTTACAAAAACCAAGAAACCTTCAACTTTCTTCTTGAATATTACCTCTCTGGAGCCTCACCCTGATGAAAACAACAAGACAGAAAACACTTTTCTGTGCTAAGGTAATGTTGAAGTGGTAATGTTTTATGCAGCAGGTATTAATGCAGATTTCTGGATCTCCCATAGCTCGGTTGTCCTACAGAAACTCTTTTAAGAACACCAGCAGAGGCACAGGGTTTGGGGACTGACTCAGCATTTGCATTGCATGTTCTCCAAGAACCGCCATTCGAGAATGAAACATAAATGTGCAGTTCAACTGAGTCAGCAGAAGATACAGATCTGCACAATGACATATAAGCAGTTAATAAAAGAAAGATGTATCCTTAAGATGCACTAATACTACAGCTGAGACACTCAACAGTTGTTTTTAACTGTGCACAGTACTTGTGAACTGCCAAAATTCTCCCTTGGAGTTACTTTGAAGAGAAAGAATAGACAGGTCTTGTCTAGAAACAGAACCTGTGGTGCCTATGAGATGTATTATAAAATTACATCCTGTCATCACACAAGTCAGTTTTACAAAACAATACCTTAAAATCCCCATGAAGTAATGCAGCAAGGAAGTTGTAATGTCTGAATTCAAAAGTCACTGGAAAGACCTTCTGCCGCAAGACCAATAAAAAGACTCTCTGATGCCAGGAAAGCTGTACTTCTTTATCTCAACTGCTTCTGCTTTGCAGTAACTTTTTATCACTTCTTTTCCTCTGAAATAACAGACTCATATTGAGTTACCACCAATGCAACTCCTCATAGCTTCACAAAAGCTGACAGGAAAGGTGTTGACTAATGTACATGTGAAAAGCATTACTACATACTCATTAGAAGATCCAGCGAAGAAACAGTGTAAAGGTAGTACTCCAACAGAAACCAATGCAAACAAGCACAGCAATGTGGAAAATAGTCTCTACAGGGATAATCCTAACTGGCTGCAATTGTTTATACCTTAGTATTCATTATGTTCACAGATAACTAAGTCTATTCATGTGTCATCCATCGCAGCAAGTAATCCCTCTCAAGCAGCTCTTTTATTTCACCATGATTTCTATGCTGCATAATTACTTGGCCTTCTTTCTAGAAGTTTGTCTGGTTTGAGGTTTTTTTTGGCAGTCCTTTAGCTATCATCACATATGCCCTGCTTTAAAATCTGCTTTTCTTGTACCTTCAGCATCTTCCCTGCTTTGGTCATCTGTTTAAACCATTAGGGAGAGCTTTACTGGAAGATATCACTACAAGGGTAAAACAAATCAAAGTACAGTCACTGAGACATTATGTTAGGCTTTCAGCCTGAAGTATAGGAAAGAGGTTACAAAAAGCCATAAATTACACAATAAAATACTACATTATACCTGAAGGTAAGATTCCTCAGCTCTTTTGGGCTGAATTATCCTCTTCTATTAGATTACATGGTGAGACCTGAGCCACAATGATGCTCTTGCTTAGTTCCTTCCCCCTTCCCCCTGCCCCACCCTCAAATATACTGGCTTTGCTTCCTCTTCCTTTTTAATTCAAGTAAAGTATTTAGTGTAAGCCAGACATACCTGCCTGTAGCATCCACCCTGTCCATGCACTGAGTCCAACAAGCGCAGGGTGACCTTGTGCACCTGACTTCAGAAACGCATGTGGAAGGTTTTAAGGTTTCAACAGGATTTGGAATTCTCTGATTTTCCAACACACATGACTAAGCTAAGAGAACTATGAAGCAATGCAGTTACAATTCAAATTACATTTTTCCTTTAATCCAATGAATTTTTCATTTTACTCTATGGTAAAACAGTCTTTCTTCTATCTTTTTCAAACAGATAAACTGGGGAAAGACAAAAAGGTACATCTCTTAAATGCAGTCTACTTCTTTGTATTTTCCTCCATTCAACAAAATGAAGGAAAAGATAAGATCCTGAGCTTTTTGTCAATGCCCAACAAATTCAGAAAAGAAAACCACTAATTACCTGACCACTGAAAACCAGAGAGAGATCAAAGAGATGCTCAAGTCTGTCCTCTTGACCTCAAGATAAGCCCACCCTGACTTAGACAATATATGGGTAGGGATACGCACTACTCTCATTACTTACATTAAATACACAGCACAAGAAGTGCACAGACATTGCAGATGAAGCCTTTGTAAATTTACACTTTAAAGTAAGCAAAGTAAGTCAATGAAGTGTGAGTCCATATTTCAGGAGACCAATAAAAAGCAAGTGTAGAATTGTTGTGCAATTCGCTTGACCCATTCTCTAATGTTTCATGTGAACATCATGCACTGGCAGGCCAATTACAGCTTATGTCACATGGAGTTACCTTTCCAGTTCTCCAGAAGACTAAAATTCATATATATTGAGAATAAAAATCTAATTCTTAATTAATAATATTCTAGCAAATAGAAAACCTAATCTTCTGCAACATCAATAATTGAAAAAATACATATTCCTTTCTAAAAATGAGTATTTATTTCTAGTGGCACTCTGCTTTAGAACTAAAACCTGGCTCTTATGCAATAAGAAAGAGTACTGAAAGAAGATTACCATGTAGTTTAGATCATGTAGTAATGCTGAGGGATCATTTGCATATCTATTTTTTGCATCCTCCCTGCAATAGTTTACATAAGACAAATGGTAGGTGTGCCAGTTTGCTTTTTTATAACAACACTCCTACCTGAGACCAATGAAGCCTCTTTGCAAGGATTTTTCAATTTTAGCCTGCAGATTAGCAATGACTCAATTGCCCCTTTTTTCCATAATGGGAAGGAAGCTTGCAGAAATGTTTTGTTTTGTTATTAATGAAGCAAACCCAACTATTTATAGCTAGTTTGCAGAATAATCTTTAAGAAAACCATGGCTGAAGGAAGATTAAACCTTTGCTGAGAGGACAGAAAGATGGCAACAGCAACAATAAGGAACTAATTAAATACTCTCTTTGATATGCAAATGACAGAGGCAGGTAGGTCGAAAGAAAGTGTGAGAGAAAAATTGTGAGGAAAACAGCTGGGAATCCAGAATAGCTTGCAGTCAAACAACTGACAAACAAACAAACAAACAAGCAAATCCAAACCAAAACAAAAGGCTTGGAGAACCACTGAATTTGGTGCCCAAAGAATCCAGGAAATTCAGAACAGAACTTCAAAGTAAAGATATCCTGGAGCAGGCAAAAATGCATTGCTGGTTTGTGTAGAATCACTTTTTCCTTCATGCTTACGTGCACACATTTATTGAAATATGTTGATTCAGTTTACACACACACTTAGCAGAATAACCACCGATGGATATCAAGCTACAGGTCTCCTAAAACACCACCTGCTTTAATATTGTCTTTACAAGCACCTGTCAAAATATTTGAGACAAATTTTCCACCTATACAGAGAAGCAGAGTAGTTCCCAAAGGCCACTCCTCACTGTCCCTTCCCACTGCTGGTAGAGATGGAATGCCCTCTGGGAACAGTGACAGTCGCCACGGTGCTGAGATGCACCTCTGCAGGATCTAGTCATCCAACAGAAACCACCCCACTGTGCCCCCACAACCCAGAGCCCTCAGCTGCACCACGAAACACTTATAATGCTCTCTCAGGAGCTGCTGATGCTCAGAGGTGGAAAAGGCTTGTCAGATAATGAAGTTATAACAAATTTCGTGAGCAAAACCACACTTAAAGAGTCACACTGTCCAGCAAACTTGTGGAAATGGTATAATGTCTTTCTTGTGATGCATTCTCTCCTATACACAGTGCCTAGCTGAAATTTTGGTAGCTTTCATCCAATCATCAAACACATGTATGTGTTCAAGTGTTTCATAATTCACAGTAATCCTTGCCAACTTCCAACCAGCCTTTCCAGCATTTCTGTTCCCTGTGAGCACTCCAAGTTTCCTTGCAGTATAAACTCTTCAGTTTTGCAGATGGTTTTCAGTGTAGCCTCTCGAACACAGAACTGCAGTGATTGCTATGCTGCTTATAATGCTTCCATTTTGCACAACTTCACAGAACCTACAACAGCAGATGCCTAAGTTCTCACCAGTGTTCACCATACCCTGGCAATATGCAGCATAATTTGGGAAGAGCTTGTAATGGATTTTACTCCTTTTAGGACACTCTTCTTAGGACTTGGTACTATAATTCATTGTAATTGTATAAAGCTACTGAAAACAGCAGGATATCCCAGCAAAGTGAGGTAAATAGTGGTCACACTTGCTTTGCAGAAACTTTATTACTGGTATGAACCCAAAAAGGAAGAGTTCAGTACTGCTAAGCTAAACACACAGGAATCTGAAAATCAGTGACGAAAGAGATGGGAAATCCAACATGCCATTTTAGAATCAATTTTCAGAGGAGTATTAAAATTATATCAATAGACAGTTTTGCAGTTACTAGAATATAGGTCTGGGGATTAAAGACAGGCAGGTCAGGCAAGTGGAAAAAATCTCCAAACAAGAACAAAGAAATGAACATTTCATCAGAGAAGGAAAGGACTACGTTTTGGGTGTGATATTTTGGTGACTAGCAGAATAGTGTTCATCCTTCCCCAGTCAGCACAGCCCACAGAACCACTCCAGACCTTACAGTGAAGCTACTCCTGAAACTTATAACTCAGAGGTCTGGGGTAGGGAAGAAACAAAACAGAATATGAGCCAAATGGCACAAGGAATCAGTACTTTCCCCAGCTCCCTGTCCCTGAAACCAAAGACTCTTTCTCTTTTATTTTTCTTGGGTATTGGAATCTAGTGCAATGAATATTCCTGCAATTTCTAACATAAGCTGTTCTCACAACTCCTGGCGATCAAAAAAATTTGAAATCTTACCACTTTAACAAACTTACTTTTTCCTCCTCCATGCTCTACATTCACTAGTTCTCCTATTCTTAGCTTTTTTTTTCTGCTTCCCTCCCACACAGGCCACTCTACACATCCTGCAATTTTGCCTCAAATGTGAGCAGGGAAATTTTGTGTCTTGCTTCCTTTACCTCAGATTCGTAAGTGTACTTAGTTTTATAGTAATTAATCTAATCAGTTACTCTGAAATCTGCAATAGTTAGCCATCATTTAATATTGCTGCTATAAATACTATTTGTCCACAATGTGGAGCTGGTAACACTTGAGTCTTAGATGAATTTAGAAATGCATCATGTGGCTTGCAAAAGTCCTGCCAAATCTACGTAGGGTCATTTTCATTCTGCCTCTCACTAGCTTTTACCCAAAACCCTTGCACCAGCCCTTAGCTGTGGGCTGTATCATGTTACATCATGTTTCCTGTTCAGTATCTTTATTGATGATCTGGATGAGGGGATTGAGTCCAGCAGCAGCAAATTTGCAGATGACACCAAGTTGGGGGCGAGTGTCCAACTGCTGAAGGGCAGGAGGGCTCTGCAGAGGGACCAGGGAGAGATGGGCTGAATCCAACAGTGTGAGGTTCAACAAGATCAAGTGGCAGGTCCTGCACTGTGGCCACAACAACCCCCTGCAGCGGCCTAGGGTGAGCACAGAGTGTCTGGACAGGGCCAGGCAGAAAGAGATCTGGGGGTTCTGATTGACAGCAGGTGAACATGAGCCAACAGTGTGCCCAGGTGGCCAAGAAGGCCAAGGGCACCTTGGCTTGTATCAGGAATAGTGTGGCCAGCAGGACAGAGAAGTGATTCTTCCCCTCTACACTTGTGAGGCCACAACTCATGTGCTATGTCCAGTTCCAAGCCCTTCAGTTTAGGAAGGATATTAATGTGCTGAAGCAAGTCCAGAGAAGGGCAATGAGGCTGGTGAAGGGTCTGGAGCACAAATCCTGTGAGGAGTGGCTGAGGGAGCTGGAGGTGTTCAGCCTGGAGAGGAGGAGGCTCAGAGGTGACCCTATCACTCTCTACCACTCCCTGACAGGAGGTTGTAGCCATGTGAGGTTGGGCTCTTCTCCCAGGCAACCAGCAATAGGACAAGAGGGCACAGTCTTAAGCTATGCCAGTGGAGGTTTAGGTTGGACACTAGGAAGAAGTTCTGCACAGAGAGAGTGACAGGGCATTAGAATGGGCTACCCAGGGAGGTGGTGGAGTCATCGTCCCTGGAGGTGTTTAAGGAAAGACCGGATGTGGCACTTGGTGCCATGGTCTGGCTGACAAGGTGGTATTGGGTCATAGGTCAGACTTGATCTCAGTGGACTTTTCCAACCTAATTATTCTGTGATTCTGTGAAGACACTGGCTTATATGATTACTATTTCTGTTCCAATTCCTGTATGTGCTAGCAATTAAAAAAATTATTTCATTCCATATAATAAATTTCAATTTCTCTCAAATGTTTTGGTTGTCATGGAGATTTACTCTGGCCTATTCACTTAACTCTTATGTAAATTCTTGTATTTAATTAAAATTAAATCAGAAGATTTCTACAGGTTAAAGTGAGACTGAAAACTACCAGAAACAGGGAAAGAAAATGACATCACTTGATTCAAGAGCAAAATGGTTTCCACAAAGGACACTTCCTCAATGAATGATTCACTGATCTATAGGTTCATGAATAACTGAGGTGATTCTAATTCCTTGTTGCTCTGATTTGTTTAGTTAAAAATAACATTTCCCTCCTAAATATTTATGTGTTTTCCATACTACAGAATTGAAGACTAATAAAATATCTTAAATTGCAGCTCTTTTTCAGTTTGCTGATTTTCTTCCTTATTCTACAACCATTTTCATATTCCAGAGCAGACTAGCTGTTGCTGTCTCTAAAGACAAACTGCCTGTCCATGATCTGAAAAAGGATAATGGAAAATACAGAGCTGGGTTTGGATCTGTCTCCAAGTGAAACAAACTAGAAGTTTTTCTTCAATACTGTATGTAGAAATGAAATGAAGGATGGCACTCATTCAGGAAAACTCTTCCCCCTCCATTTCAATTAAGCAAGAGGCACTTTCTGATAAATGTGGCATGCAGAAGAATAGAGAAAGACTGAATATTTCTTCTATCTCATACTAGAGTTTGTTTTCCTCTTTTTAACTTTCCACTTCCAACTCAGCATTCTGTAGTACCCACTGAAATAGACGAGTTGATGTTTAAGGAGCTTAATTTCAGAAGACATTTTAAAAAATAATAGTCCTAGTTTCTAGAGGTTGAAAAGCCACAGTGCTCATTAATTGGCTGCTCAAGCTTCATTCCCAAACAAAAGTTTCTGTATAACTGACCATGTGAGTCAACGCAATAAACTGAATTACTGCAGCATGTCACAGCTCCTGCCTGGTGAGCAACTAAGAGGTGACAAAGAGGAGGAAACTCAGGCCAGGCAAAGAGAGCAGAGCTGAAGGCACTGATGAAGCTGCCCCGCCAACAAATGCTGAGGTGTTAACTGGATTTCTTTGTCTAGCTTAAGACACCATGATCTGAGAAAGATGTGGGAATGTGGAGGAAGTTCAACAGACAGTAATGGACACATAGAAAACATAACTGGGGACAAAAAACTGCAGGAGCAGAGAAAATGCAGTCTTCTGCAGTTGTTCACTGCATGAGAGTTTGCTCTAAAGTTTGCTTTAAACAAGAAAGTAGTTACCTTCTCCCTACCTGCTGGCAATAAGGCAAATAAAAAATGGCCAAATTTGCAGTAAGAATTTCCTGATATTGAGGCTGAATCTGATCTGGAAAGTCACTGGAATAGCTTACATAAGAAGACTACAGAGGTATTGAAGAAACAAAACCCAAAGCCCTGGATGCCCAAGGGTACTGCCTGAGCTCAGGTGACTCACGTGCCTGCTCCACCCTTCCATGCCAAACCAGCAGAGTTCTAGCTGCCATGATGTTCTAACACATTGCTCTGGAGCTCACTCTGGCATATCATCTACTTCCCAATAAGAATGAAACAACTCACCACCAAATTCTGAAACTGGGCACAGCTTACAAAACACAGGTTGTGCTTATATTCCTCTATATCACAATTCTCAAGAGCATTTACATCATTTTGTTATTCAGTTTAGGATTATTTCAGATTCACCTCTTCCAGTCCTCCTTTGGTGGCCCTGGCCTCTTGTACAGTGTGTGGATCTAGGATACATTCTAAATTTCAACACTGAACTGAGAAGTACACTATCTAAAAGGGATTTGCTTTTCATGTTTTCATCAAGAGATCACCCACCTCAATTATCATTTAGGACAAGCATTTCAGTCCTCTGAATATTTAGGATAAGTTTACTTCTTCCTAAAACATTTTGACTTCCCTTTAGACTCTTGTCATAATGTACATAGAGAAAAACACAACTAAAACCAAATTGGACAAAGCACTCACATTCTAACTGACTTGATAATTTCAGGAGGTGTTGAATCAAGGCACAGAATCATTAACACTTGGGTCAGAGACTGTATGCATGTGAATGCATGTGTGTATGCCTGTATATGCATGTGTATATGCCTGTATGTGTGTGTCTGTGTGTGTGCCTGTGTCTGTGTGTATTTGCAGGGTACAGCTACAAAGGTTGTAGGTATATATATACCTTGCCACCTGCACAGAGCTGTTAAAACCTCTCTGTATTTCAAACAAACAAACAAAAAAGGTTAAATGTGTTAATAACTAAGGAATTTAGTTAAGCCTCAAATAACTTTCTATTTAATTTAACAGTTTGTCTAGCATCCAGACTATGTAAATCCATATTACAGTGGTGAGGCTGTGGGAGAAAACTCAGAATATTTGTGTCAGAGCTCCTGAAATCACAAGAACTTTAAGTATTAACAACATCTAATAAACTGAAATGCTTCACAGGCACTGATGTGTCCAACTCACAAAAGGCTTTCCCAGGTCCCAGAGTGACAAAAAATTAGGCACTGAACATGAAAAAAAAAGTGTAAAGGCCTTATTATAACTCTGTAGAGGAAGAAAATACCACATTACTCTGGAAAGACTACAAATGACCGTTAATGCACAGATCTTTATTCTTAAATAACTGAGCACTGAAGCAAACAAAAGATGCTCTTTTGACACTAGCTTATGAAAAACTCCCACTTTAGTGAGTGATTAGTTCCTTGACTCTTTTTGATGTCCCTTAGCAATTCTAAGTTTAAGAAGTGTAGTGGAAACACAGTCCTTTAAAGACTGTTCAGATGTTAGAGTGATCACTCTTCTGTGCATTTCAACAGTTGTGCTCATTTGGGATTTGGGTTTTTCAGCCAGCTCCTGTCCTGGTGAGGAGGGCTGTGACAGCAGCCCGTCCCCAGAGTTATGGCAGCATGAGGAGCATGACTGCTGGGGCACTCAGCCCTTACCTGAGGGAGTCTGCGAAAATGCTGCCAGTTTAAGTGCACTTTAACTGTGCATGTTTGTTCTAAACATTCAGAAATGAACGAGGAGGGCCAAGCAAATATCAGTCATATGAGCCAGCACTAAGCTGGAGGTGCAGCATCTGTAAACAACTTTAATATCAGTTACTTTAGATCTACTGCAGTTTTCTCTCTGTCTTGGTCAGTTCCTCCGCTTGCGTGCCACTCTCTTTACCACTCCTTGTCACAAGCTCTTTGTCAGTCCTCACTGGGTTGCCAAAACTGTCATGCAAACTGGCAATAAAATATTCTAATTAACCAAAACTTCTCTGGTTTAGCTTAGACTTATATTTATAGGTTTTGGTGTAATAGGTCAACATATGACTTACTGCGTGATTTATGAAGCCTAGGAAGGAGTTTTCAAAAATACAACCAAACCCAATCTGATTTCAGCTCTATTAACTCAGTGGTGTAACTGATACGTTTTTCTGAATTTGTCTCAATTTGGGTAACACAATTGAAAAATTGTCCTAATGAGAGTTCATTTTAGCAATAACATGGGTGGTTTTACAGTAATGTTAAACATGGTGAAGGAAGTGAATAATTTCATTACCCAGAACTTTTATGCTGAGTGACATGAAACCAACAGCACATCAACTATGCTAATAGGATTCTAGAAAACTAATCGGATCTTGGGTATTTATAAAATCATCTTCATGATAAGAGGGATATTTACATGAAAGAATTTACTTATCTGAAGCTCAAACACTATTCAATAGCAGAATGGAGGTCTGGATGGCAGAAAACTAGAGCAACAAAATAGTTGATATAAAAAGTACCAGCACATTACAAGAATCAGCAGTAACAGCAATGAGGATATTTACAGCAAGCACAGAGGAAGTGTTTGCGTCATGCAAGCACAGAGGAAAAGAGTGCACACAGCCTCTCTGTCAGTCATGTCATGTCAGTCAAGCATGATAAAAAATATGTAAGAACTGAAAAGCTAAGCATGAGAGGGGAACCTGCCCTAAGACAGTAAGCTAAATTTGCCCTCACTAAAATTCAGAAGGCAGCCATTGCATAGCAAAATGCAAGTGTTAATCCTTCAGCCCAGCTGAGAAGGGGTTGGATGTTTGATTGGAGTCACCAGTGCAACACATCTAGGCTGCATATTTCTATTTAATTAGTTTAAGTTTAAGGTTGAAGAATGAAGAAATACTCCTATTGCTAGCTTAAGAGTTCAAAACAGTTTTTATGGTTTCTTTTTTCACCGGTGGTTTTGGGGTTTTTTGGTGTTTTTTTGTTTGTTTCGTTTTTTTTGTTTTTTCTGAATCACAAATCAGAGAGGTCTGTTTTGACAAAGTGTGTGTTCTGTTGTACATGGAGGAAAGGAGGATGCTGAGTTCAGACCTCTACACTGTTGGTGCTCATTAGCAGCATCACAAGGGGGCACCACAATTCAACTAAGTGACTAAGTGACTAAGCTTCTTGTCAAAGTGTCAGACAGCTCATCCTAGCTGTCCAAACTACTGGATCAGGCATTCAATGTTTTTAAAAAATCAATCTGACAGCTTAAATCTGATAAACACTGCTGAGTATAGATCATAGAATGCTGAAAATGTCATAATATTAAATCCTGGTTCCATCAAATAGTACAATTCCCCATCCTGGATCCCATGAAATCTTTTCAGATCTACCACACAGATGCTTGCTGCTCAGGAAACAACCATTTCATTGGCATATTTGTGCTTTCCCTTTGCAAAATCTTCTCATGAAAGACTCCTGTAGAGTATCCAACCTTCCTGAAAGCAAACTAATCTGAAACCACATGGATATATAAAGGGCTATATGAAAGGTAAGGCATCTTGACCAGGGTCCTTTCCAGCTCAGGACTGAGCACTCAGTGGGTGTTTAACTTGCAGCACATTTCTCCTCATTGCTCTGGCTGAGTAACGAGAGAGTATTCACCTTTCTTTGTGGAACTAAAAATGTCACAGGAGCAGTTGCTTTTGTTGTTATTGTTCACAAATAGTCCTTTTCAAGTTCAAAGCTAAGACCATGGTAAAAAACAAAGAGTATATGATCCTGTTTTTTCAAGTCAAAGGTACTTTTGGATTGAATCTTTGATGTGTATTTGTATAACAGTCCTCTCAAATACTAAACTTGAATTACAGAAGAAGAAAAATCAAATAACCTGTCCTTACGTAAGTTGGAAATCATCAATGCTAGTGAGTTAATTCATTAACTCTAGCCACTATCAAATGTTTTTCATATCATCTCTTGCTCTAAAAAATGAAATCCCTACCAGTAAACTATCACACCAACATCGTTACAGATTTATTTCACTTTATCCATATGCACCTACTCCACAAGCAAGTGCAGCCTCCCGAGTAAAACCTTCAGAACTCAACATCTGTGTTGCAGAACTTTTGCAGCAAAACCAGAGATTTTATAAACACAATGAATACCAAAGAGATTTTCTTTCTTGTTAGTCTGCTTGCCAAAATTTTATTTCACATTATACTATCCCCTTGGCACACTGATTGCCACCTAACATGTCAATTATATTTTGCCATTTTTTCCTGCCTTTAATCTGCTCTAGCACACTCAATGCTACGCACCCGCTGAGCACCTTTCTTCAATATTTACAGACTACTTTCTCCATTTTCAACTCATGTATTTTTTCCAAAAAGTCTCCTGATATTTACCACTCCAAACATATTTTAAAGCTATTTCCTGCAGATATTTATCCATGTGAATAAACCATATGTTGATGAAATAATACCAGTAATTAGTAACACAGGGATTACACACAAAGAAGAATCTGGACTCTAACATCCCTGGGGAAGGTACCGAGCGAGGTGTGCACAGGTAACTCACCTGTCAAATAGTTCTCCACCTGTGACCAATTCCAGAACAAGACTGATTTCTGTCGGGGTCTCAAATATTTCCTTCAGTTTTATCTGATAAAATAGAACAGAAAGTATTAATTTTGCTTATTTGTCTCCTTGCTGCGCATTGTCAGAGGGTCAACAGTAAGACACAGACCACAGCTGGTAGATCTACCTTGTTCTCTCTCACTTTTTTCCCTAGTTCTGTTTCCTTTGCATTTCTTTTTATTTTCCTTTTTTATTCCCTTACAGTTATTTTCTTACTCATACCTCAGTAATCTCTATGAAATACGGGAGTTTCAGAGCCTGTCTGCCAATCTTTCAGAGAAACTGAAAGGTACAACCTTTCCTATTCTCCAAGGACAGACAATACCAACTTCCACTTTCATTTTCAGAACTTCTTTCACATAGTTTCTCACTCAACTCTGTAAGAACATCAATATTTTATTTTAAAGTGCAAGCGTAACTCGACAGCATGCTCATGAAGAGAACTCAAAGCTTTAATCCAGGCCTACATGGATGAAGCCAAACAGTCATCTCTCATGAACAGAAAGAATTTTAAAAAACAAAGAAACAAATGTGGAGTGAAAGAACGAGGCTAAACTTACAATGTTTGGATGTGAAAGACGCAGAAGAACACCAATCTCTGTGCGGACAATTTTCTTGTCTACCTGGTTAAAAGTGGGGAAGGAAAAAGTGAAAAAATTATTTCTGTGTTCACAATAGAGACTTTCAGCTGCATCACAGGAAAATATGCATAAATAACATTTCTAGATCTCCCAGAAGAATAAGTTGACACCAGTCAAAAATACTGTAAGAGGTAATTTTCCATTAACTCAACACAGATATGATAACAGAAAGGCATCTGCATGTAGCAAAAAGTTTACAGATAGACATATAAGTCATGCAAGAAGCAGAATACAGCAAAGACATCTGAAAAAGGTGGTAAAATTCCTATTTTTCCTCAAGTTCTGCCCTTGCCTATTGCTACTTTTGTTGTCTCAGTTAATGTTAACATAGCTTCCTTTTGACACACTTTGTTCAGCGGCTGCACTGGAAAAGTGGTTTCTACACATAGGATGTGCACATCAAATTAGTGTAACATACTGCTTAGAACAAAGAGATGCAAAGGTCAAATACCCCCAGCCACAGAGTATAAGGTTTAACTTCATCTTGTCACTTCTCTCAGACTTAGGGAGTATTTCATTCAGAAAAGACAACTGCAGCTCTCCTAGAACTAGAATGCTTAAGCAAGCAAGAATGGAAGATGTTTGTAAGCAACTTAAGCATACTTCCATGTTGCTACAGCAATTAATACATTCTGAGGAGACTATATGGTTTGCAAATAATCTCACAAACCCTAGAGAAGTCCTACACTAATGACTCAGGGGTTAAGACATGAAGAAGAGTCAGCAAGTCACTATGTGTTTTAAAATTGATGACATAAATGACATCAAGTAGAACATTTCGGTAGGGACTTGTGCTGCTTTTTCAAGTGTAGGCTTTTCATCAAACATAAGTTTTCATTTTTTACATCATATAGAAAGTGAACAGTCATAATACATAAACCTTTAAAATGGATATAAAACTACTTTGAAATTCTTAGTGAAGAAGAGAAACACTTTTTTATCACCTGCAAGAAGAGAGCTATTTCTCAGTGATTTCTTTTTTCCCCTGCATCAACAAAATCCAAGTATCAGTCAGATTCAGAATTACCAGACAGGGAAAATTTGATTCTCCCCTTGGGTCATTCAGGAATTATTCCAGCTTAGTAATGCCACGGTGCTCTCACAGTTTTGTAAATTAGTGGAGAATGAGAGCCCTCATGCTTTTCCTAAAAAGTCATTGACATTTAACCTTTTTTAGTGGCTCTGCCAGAAAGCACAATGAAAGCAAGAAAAAACAACTTTCAGTGCATGTAAGAAGCAGAAGAAATCGACAACTAAAGAGGAATGAAATATTCATTACCTGAACAACTCATTGGAGGTAAAGAACATGGTCAATAATGAAAGCTCACAGGTAAACACTTGGTCTGGGATCAAACATTGGACCTTTAAGCTTGTGACTATTGCAGGCTTTACAGACTTTATTGCTTTCTACTCCAAATGCAGGTGTTTCTTTGCTCTTGCCTGCCCAAACTCTAAAGACGCTTCCTTCTGTCACTGAGCAGCTACAAGATGGAAACTATAGGGGCATTCTCTCATCTTGAAGGTGGCAACAAATCAAGTGAAAATATTCATTAAGACTCAGTTTCAGGTCACTGCTTCGACAGACATTTACTCTGCAACTGCAAGTGAGTCCCTCTGTGATCAAGTTCGTGACCTGACACAGGACAGTACACTCTTACGGTACTTTCTCGCAAGGTAGTATGAAGAAAAGGTACTTAAAATTCAAGATGCTGAAATGCAATGACAAATATGCCACTTAGGAGTGTTACATATTCAAAAGCATCCTGGAAAATGGCCATTTGAACAGATTTTACAACAGAAATGGGCACGTATAAGTGATGTGAATTCTTCCAGAGTAAAAGCTGGTCCATATTTAGTCATGGCATTTTATTACATATAGCCTATTTTACCACTTCTATTTTCTTACCTTCTCCTACACTAATTATAGATATCAACACTTATTTCAGCTCCTTCCAAAAAAATGTTCCTACTTATATCAGGGCCAAACTTGGCTTATTTTTAGTTTGGGCAGGAGCATCAGCAATTCAGCTACTTATACTGAATCTTCCTACCATCATCCCACCAAACAATTTCCTGACGAAAATTATTTGCTAGGATGAGAGTTAGGCATCTTACTCTAGAGTGTAAGTTGCTATAGTAACAATTTTTAAAACCTAGATAATTTAATCAAAATACGCTATTACCACAAATGTTTGAGCCAATTAAGTATGTTTGGCTAGATCAAATCCAGTGGTCTAATTTGAGTAGACGTAATGACTGATTCACATGAGTTGCAAAACTGTGTATTTTGTCTCCCCCTCTTTGGATGCAATGTAAATATGCATATAAATATAAATAACAAGTTATCTGAGCTTTCCTGAAATTAATATTACTCACAGAAGTGTCAGTTGTGAGTATATTACCGTTGTGAGTATATTACCGTCAAGAATAATGATGTTAGCAGAACTAGTCTGTTTGTGAAGGGAAAAAAACCAATCAAATGTTAACTTGTTTTCTAGTTTAGCAATTACACTTCTATCCTCTATTCTTTGCTTTTAATCTGTGCTAAAAGGACTAGAGTATGCTTTTGGTCAGATATTTCATCAGTATAATTTGATTCTTGCCTCAAAAGATTACATTTCACTGTGTGAAAAACTTACACTAATTCTGTGCCAGGTTGTATAGATTACTGGTTGGGTGATTTTAACAATGGTGTAATTTTACTGAGCTATATTTGGTGTTTGCAAACCTTAAATTGGAAACAATCAAGAGCAACAACTGCTGTGGCACATCCATGTTAATTTGAGAAGTCATTTGCCAGGTAATCCTGAAATAGTCATTTATCAGCTCTTCACCACTGACTGTAGGCATGAAGATTTTGATGGGAGAAAGAGGCAGGAACCCCATTCACCCTCTTAATTTAAATTAAAGCATTTAGGTTAGGGTAATCATACCTGGATTATTCCTAATATTCTGTCTCTTTAGTTATTTCAGTTCTCTAAAAGTAGGTATTTTTCTCTTTTATAGATATGTGTCTGCAAAAACCATGTCTCTGAACTTTGACACTGGTTGTGCACTGAAGTAGCCTTAGGTTTATAGTCTGTGGATTTCTGGTTTATAAATTTCAGTTTATTTTGACAAGGGAAAAATCTGTAATGAAAGCTGAGATTTTCCATGCTCCTATACCCAAAGATGGTGAGACGGAATGGTGCTATAAACAGCCAAGATGTGGCTTTTATCTGAATTAAAATGAAACTAAGTAAAAAGAACTGCCCCTATACACAGATTAATCCAGCTGCTGCCTCACAATATGGTACACCACCCTAAAATCAGGTGGCCAGCAGATGTCCTCTGTACCCTCAGACTTAGTAGACAGGAAGATGATGATCACACTCCTCATCCTACATATTCAGTCTCTCCTTCCCCTGGGCACTGTGGACATAGAGGGGCGAATTTGCCTGGGTGTGATGACCATGCAGGTTGGGTGACAACACAGTGCCCAGGAAAGGGGTGTGAAGAAACCAATGTAAACAGCTCTCCAGGAGCTTCACAGGACTGCCCACCTCAAGGAGCCTGTTCACGCCAGCTCTGCACAGCTTAATTAACATCCCACTTCTTGACTCACATGAACACCTCTAATATGAGCAATGAATTCTTTATTGAACCAGCAGGTCAGGGTCTGAGTAAGTGTTTCTCTGCACTTACAAGGAGCAGACTGCAAATTGGCTTGCCAACACAGTATTAAAAGAGCTTCCAAGAAACAATTTTTATGTTCACCTCAGCTAAAGTAACTGCTCTGAAGCCTAACCCTTACTATATTTTATACCATCAATTGATAATTACCATTTATAACTTTGCCATTATTTTGTCTTCTCGCCGTTAAGCTGAAATATTAAAACCTATACAGACACAGACTACCCACAAGCAGACCTGTCAATTCTCTGGTAGTCTAAAAGGTCTGTTCCCAATTGTCAAAACTGTACACTGTACTGCTGGGTTACCAGGGTGCTCTTGAAAGGTTTCAGAAAAAAAAAGAAATAGGCTTCAATTTAGAGATTGAAGTTAAATACATTTTCACAAGAAGAGGAATCAAAGTACGTATTTTCTATACAGTTAAAGGTCTTGCTTTTTAACTGTAGAATGTCCTGAATAACAGGAATACCTGTTTCTTACCAGCTCATAAGTAGCATATCTTCTCACAAAGTCTTTCAGTCAAGACTTCAAGGATAAAACACTCCAGGGAAGACTTCTGAATGTCTTTTTACATCTTTGTAAATCTGGGTACCATCACTGAAAGTATCTGAGCTGATCCATGAATCAATGTAAGATACAAATGCCAGTCTTCACCATAAGCCATAAATAATCATGAATGCCACAAAAAGTGGTATGACAGAAAAATATCAGAACAAACAAAAACAAAGGCTTATATTTGATTCAGTAACCAGAATGGTAGTGATCAGTAGGTAAAAGAAGAATTAAAAAGGTGACCCTTTTGAATGAAAGTATACATCATTGTTCCAACTAGGGCATTTATTTAACAGGTGTTTCAGATTATTTGATTCATTGCATGACCTTTTTTTGAATGAAAATAAGAGTTTCTCAAGTAAAGTATTCCCCCCATGTGTTACAGGCTGTTCTTGCTGGGACATTGCCTGACCTTCTCAGCAAGATCTGAAGCTTTCTCCTGTGTGGGAGAAACCTTTGTACTCTTAGTGGACTAATACAATCTTTAAAAAAAAAAAGTTTCAAAATAATCTTTTTGTATTTTAAGCTGGGCAGACTCTTTCGGCTCTGTCTTCATTCAAGCTTGACATGACAGAGGTACCTGAAGAACACAATAATCAATATAATAAAGCACAACAGCAACTGCACAGCCTTTTAGTATCTTCCATAAACTCACCTCAGCACAGAGTAGGTGTGCTGGTTTTGGCTGGGATAGAGTTAATTTTCTTCACAGTGGCTAACATAGGGTTGTGTTTTGGATTTGCGCTGGAAACAGGGTGATTAACTCGGGGATGTATTTGTGATTGCTGAGCAAGGCTTGCACAGTGCTCAGAGCTTTTCAGCTTCTTACTCCAATCCACCTGCGACAGGACTGGGGGTGCCCAGGACACTGGGAGGGGACACAGCCAGGACAGCTGCCCTCAACTGACCAAAGGGATACTCCAGACTCCATATGGCTTCATGCTCAGTACATAAAGCTGGGGAGAGAAGGAAGTGGGGGGCCATTCAGAGTCTTCCCAAGTCACTGTTACACATGATGGAGCTCTGTCATTCTGAGGACTGCTGAGTACCTGCCTGCACATGGGACGCAGTGAATGAATTCCTTGGTTTTATTTGCTTGTGTTTGCATCTTTTGCCTTCCCTATTAAACTGCCTGTATCTTAACCCATAAACCTTCTCACTTATACTCTTCTGATTCTCTCCCCCACCCTGCAGCGGATGAGTGAGTGAGCAGTTTTGAGGGTTTTAGTCACTGTTTGGGGTTAAACAACATCAGGAGGTCACTGAGTACTTTTTATTTTCAGCCGCCATAAGTAAATTTGCATTCTTAATGAAAAAAAAAGAAAAAAATTACTATTAGTTATTAGGGCAACTATTCTCTGCACACACATCCACATTTCCAGTTTGGGGCTATAATCCTTCAAGTGATGCATATTCCTCAGACTGAACACACTTGCATGCAAATACTGCCAGTTATATCAAAGGTCTTCATTTACCCTGTGAAGTGACTACAAGTCTGGTAGGACATGCAAAGCTGCAGACTGCAAAGAGCTGGATTTGTACAAACTGAAAGTGAACTGAGCTGCTTGCATATGATAGGACTGTTAATCCCTAAGCAGTAAACTGTTCCATCAAAGAAGCAATACTTCAGTTTCTGAAAAAAGCACAGTACCATCAGATGGATACAGATGATTCATGGATCTGTATAAACTTCAGCACAGTAAGTCACACACTGACATATCCAATTAACAGGTTCTGCATCTTACAATAGATGATTGCAATGGTACAGGTGACCAGATGCAGGTAACATTCCTCAAAGACACACAATACTTTATGACTGAGTTCTGTTGCCCACTCACATTAATTTAGTGACAACATCAGAGGATGAATAGATGAGTTCAGAGTCACTTAGAGCTTGCACAGCACTGGTTATTTACAATACATTTTATGTCTGAGTACAAAATAAGTTATATGTTCATTAGAACAGGCCTCATTATATGCTGTGGTTTAACTACTTGACAATTTGGTTATTTCTTTTCCTGACTTATTTATACACAGAATTCTGAAAATATGTAAGATAAATGTTGAGCAGTTTATGCAAACAAATTTCAGCCTATCAAGCATTCACAAATTGCTCATTTCAGCTATTCACTATTTATAGTGTATTACTGCCATTGTTACTGTTCCTAAAGCTGGGTGGAGAAGGACACTTTTAAGATGTTGGAACAATGTGTAAATCAAAGGTAAGCACTCCTTTTGTTTTTGACAAAACACATGTATTCATAGAACTATTTATAAATTTGTATTTGCCATTTCTTGTACATTCTTTCTTTTAACCTATACAGTTTAAAATCCAAAGTTGTCTAAACCTCCAGGAATGAAACTGGGAAAGTTAAAGCCTAAATGGAATCTCTGGGAAGAGATGTCAAAGACAACAATAAAGGCTTCTGTAAGTGGACAGTTGACAAAAGCAAGGCCAGGTCCTGCTGTTGAATGAGTTGGGGGACCTGGTGACACAGGACATGGAAAAGGCTGAGGTACGGAATGCCTTCTTCAACTGAGTCTTCACTAGCAAGACTGACCTTTGGGAATCCCAAATCCCACAGACCAAGGGGAAAGGCTGGAGCAAGGAAGATGTACCCTTGGTGGAAGAGGATCTGATCAGGGAATTTTTAAGTGAACTGGATTTACATATGTCCATGGGCCCTGGTGGGACTGCACCCATAAGTGCTGAGGGAGATGGCTGATGTCACTGTAAGGCCACTCTCAATGACTCTTGATCAGTCATGGTGACTGAGAGAAGCCTGGAGGAAAGCAAATGTCCTCAAGAGGAGCAAGAAGGTGGATTCAAGAGAACTAGAGTCAGACTCACTTCAACCTCTCAGAGGGTGATGGAGCATCTAATCCTGGAAACAATTTCCAGGCAAAAGAAGGACAAGTCGGTCATCGGGAGCATTTGCCAAGTGTACACTTGTAAGTCATGCCTGACCAACTTGGGAAATCTCTATGATGAAATGACTGACTTCATAGATGAGGGAGAGCAGCAGGCACTGCCTCAGTAAGGCTTTTGACAATGTGTCCCACAAGATCCCCACAGACAAGCTGTGGAAGTATGGAATGAATAAGCAGTCAGTGAGATGGCTAAACAGCAAGGCCCAGAATGGCATGAATTACAGTTGGACGCCACTGAATAGAGGTGTACCCCAAGCATTAGTACTGGGTCCAGTCCTCTGTCACATCTTCATTAATGGTCGGGATGATGGGACAGGTGCACACTCAGCAAATTTGCTGATGACACCAAACTGGGAGGAAGGGCTGATATGCCAGTGGGTGGTGTTGCCAATCCAGAGGGACTTGGGCAGTCTGGAGAAAGGGGCTGCATCTCAACAAAGTCAGAGGAACATCTCCAGGCACCAGCACCGGTTGGGGGATGCCCATCTGGGAAGCACATTGGAAGAAAATGCCTTGGGGCTCCTGATGGCCTCCAAGTTGAACATGAGCCAGTGATGTTCTCCTGAGAGAAAGGCAGCCAGTGATACCCTGAGCTGCATTATAAGACGTGTTGCCAGCAGGTCAGGGGAGGAGATCCTGCAGCCCAGTGCCACACCTGGCCCTACTGCATGCAGTTCTGGGCACCCCAGTTTAAGAGAGACAAGGACTTGCTACAGAGAGTCCAGTGAAGGGATGAAGATACTCAAGAGACTGGCCTGGAGATGAGAAGGCAGATCTTACCCGTGAAGTAAAGCACAGAGGAGGTAGTTGTTGATGTGCTATGAACCGTGGTACCAACTGCCTGGATACAAATATTTCCAGTTCCTAGCCTGGGCACCTCATGTGCTCCTCATCCATAAAACATGGCATTGCTAATGTGTGTTGCCACTCTGATGTGTTGCAGATGTAACACAGTAATGGCCCCCCAAAAATAAATGAAATTATTTATATTAGTGAAATGAATAATTTTTCAGGAGTTCTGATTAACAAACTTTTGGCTTCTCATTTCTAGAAATTAGGGGTGTCATCTCCAGGAATTATTACTTCTCCCGCAAATTCTTGAAAGCCTTATCACTGAGTTCTTGCGACTTTGCATTTTCTCCTATTTTTACATTCAAATCCTTTATCTACTGTGCTTGCTATTCAATCCAAAACTCTACAATTATTATTATACTAGTTCTTCTTGTAGCACTATTTTATTATCAGTTTATAAAGAGCTGAAACCTATATAACCATTATGTATTTTGAAGAAAAAACCTAGATTTCTGCAGGCTGATGTTCCTGACAGTGCTGCTTAGAAGCCCTCAGAAGCCATCATGTGATCTTTGTGGTTCTAAAAAAATTGAAATCAGATTTCTCCCCAACAAAATGTAAATGAAAGTGACTTGAATGAAATAGAACTGAAACACAAAATAAACCATCTTGTTTATGTTGTTTCCTTTTACTTGTGGAAATGCTTCCAGATGCTTACAGCTGTATCTACTGAAAATATGCTCAATTGGAATTTGAAACATCTGCTCCTTCAATATATGCAAAGTGTAATGGAATAACTTGTTGGAAACAAACAGTAGCATTTGAAGGCTGTTGAAAATGAAGGAGGAGGAATAACAATGAAAGTGGGATGAGTATTTTTACATTTGTAGGAAAACATGTTACTAGTTATTTTTTATTTTTATTTATTTAGTTTTTTATTTAGGTGATGTGTTGTTGGTTTAGGTTTTTTAAGGTGGTTTTGGTTTTGTTTGCTTTAGATTTTTTTTATTGTTATTGTTTGTTTTCTTAATAAAACTCTTCTTAAGTGACTTGAGCAGAGAGCAAGTTTAGTTTAGCAAAAACTTGTCATGACCCACACACACACACACACACACACACACACACGCTAGTCCTGCAGTCATCAACTGTGACAATATTCAGGTTAGAAAGTTGTGCTGAACCTTAGTTTCAGGTTTAAAAGATCCTCTGACCAGGTGAAGTGCCTCAATCAGATCAGACAGAGATGTTGACTTCATGATTCCTCGAAGAAGCTTCTGTGACAGAGCCCTCTGATTGTGCTGCTTATACAGCTGCTGTGTTAATTTCCATCTTGGCAGTTCCATTCCTCCCTACATGTGGTTAGTCTTCCTCTTAAAAGGCAAAAAAAACCCCAAAACTTAAGACCACCTCAGCCGGAGAGGCTATATTTTACCTCGAAATAAGCCAGTTTGCTAAGGCAGTACATGATGATTATGGAGTTCTTGGTACAACAAGTCCTCTCTCCTACAAACCTCAGTTAGATTTGCCTCACTGAAGAGCTACAGGGAACTCATGTTCAGAAGAATAAACCCAGGATGTCACATTTTAAGTCATACACTGTTCCTGATTTATTCCAGCATCTGAACTGCCAGCACTGGAGAAAACACTGCCATTACTTATCTTTTGCCCTCCTCATATTTTAGTGCATACTGAGAGTTTTCCTTTTGTTCATTACTCTACAACACAGAACAAGCTCAATCTCTGTCCCCATGAAAGAATAGCTGTCACACCTGTGATGAGAGCACACACAACTGAAAACAGCAACTTCTTAAAATGCAGAGGGAGAAGACTTTCAGACACCCCCCAGCACAAGCTTCACAGACTATGCACGCAGAAGCCCTGCCTTCTCTGCAGTACAGCTCCATTAAGGCACATCTCCATATTTCGTTAATAGGCTGTAAATAAAGGTTTCCAAAGAGGAGGACTATAATCACAGGATAACTTCATATTTACCTCTGCACCACTCCTCAGAAATGCCATCCTTTTGTAGGGTTACACATTTGCTTTAGGCATTAAATATAGCGTCACAGAGCAACACATCCTGTTCCTATTCTTTGTCTTGCCTCTCTACATTTATTTGCACCCTAGATATAGAGAGCTCCTCCAGGCTTGTTTACAGCCATGGAGAAGACAAATCACTGCAGATTTGGGAAGGAGTAAAATGAGCATGAGTAGGTTGGTGGAAGAATATTTGCACCTGAGATAATTTCACAGGAGTTCCTGTTAAGTAATTCAAAGCTAAACATGTGTCATGTTTGGGTTTGGTTTCTTTCACTGAATTTATCATCTAAGGGATATTATTTAGGTCTGAGAAGAACTTGTTCAACAGTGCAATGTACACAAGAGACTGAGCTTCCTTGAAAAACAGTGAGTTGAGCTTTATAGTTTTGTCTTTATATAAGCTGATCTTTGTGTTTTTGAAGAATAAGCCCTGAAGATCAGAAATGACTGTTAACTAATCACCTATAAATTAAGTAAGGAAAAAAGAGATATAATACATACTGTCAGTTGTTAAAATATTAATCCAAGGTATGACTCACTCAGGAATAGCACAGCAATTAAATCTAAATAGTGACAGTTAAAAAATACTATGTTAGATGACTTTTACACAACACCTGCACTATACTGTTACATAATACAATACAATGTAATGTGACATGTTAAAATAACTTTACATATGTAGGACAGGCTTTTTAAAACTGTAGAATGGGATTTTTTTTCTTTTTCTGAGGGTCATCCTGACCAAAAAAAAAAAATGGTTTTGGTTGTCACAAATAAAATAGCTAACAAACTTAGTTTTCAGTAAGATTTCCACTTTTACTTACAGGTGTCTGATTTCATATCTTCCAAAGCAAAAACATGATGGTAACTCTGTGCAGATAAAAAAGAGTCTTTTAGTTCTTATTTGTAGAGCATTTATGTAAAATGAACTTGGTTGTTCTTTTTTTAGACACAATGCATTTTATGGACTTCCACTGTAAAGCTATTTCTTTTGGAAAGTAGTGAATGGCATAGTAGAATCCAGACTACTTTACGTATGAGAGAAAATAGGAAATAAGCAGCAGAAAACTCCAAGCCTTACTGTCTTATTTCTTTATTGAAACTAATTTTGACTGAATTTTTTTTTCATCTTTCAGTAAAACCAGTGTGAACTGCACATGAATAAGATGATGGCATGGATGATAAAAAATGAGAAATCCAGGAAAATTAATCTACATGTATAATAGATAGTACTGCAGATGGAGTGGTAATTAAGAAATTACTGCTTCTTTTTCAATACTAAGCATGGTCTGTTTGGTGTCCATACGTGTGCGTGTGTGTGTATGAATAACGGAAGATAATGTGTCAGCTAGTTGATAAATATACTCCTTTCTAATGAGCAGTGGTGTGCAGGTGACTGTTTTCATGTACATTTACATATGACATAACTCTTTTTTTTTAAAAAAACTGGGAAAAAATCAGATCATTACATATTAATACAGTCCAAGAAAAAAAGAAATTATCTTAAATATAGTCATGTATGTTAATATATTCCACACATTTGTAATCTGAAGAAAAAAGGATACTGTCACAGTGTAACATAGAAATTTGTGTATAATGTCAGGCTTTTGTTTTATTTGTGGATCAGGTATGGCTGCTAAACTTCCTCACTCTAAGATATCTGTCCAATATTTACTTAACTACAGGAGTTAAATAGATTAGATATAGATATATACAAACATATGTGTATAAATATATACTCATTATACAGTGAATGGAGAAACAGGCATATGGAGGCAGGAGAAACTTCAAATGTAAATCCTGTAAGGCCACGTGCAACAAATAGAATTTTTAATTTTGTAATTGCAAACATACATAATTTTCTCCAAAAGTCAATAAAGGACCAATTTACGAATTCTGATCACGTCAACTGTGATACACCTGTTCCTCCCCCCCCAACACTTATCTTCTCAATCAACTCTGAAGGCTCAACCCAAAGCAACACTCCAGGAAAAAAGATCAGACATTTTTATGAGTCTCTTGATTATCAGTTAATGCCAGCAATTCCCTGCAATAAAAAATGAAAAACCTAGCCAACTCTACTCCCTGTGAACATGGGAATCTTTAGGTGTTTTACTTATATCTTATAGCCTATGTATATATGGTGTATATAAAATATACATGTGTGTATATACGTATATATCTCTCACAGAATCACTTAGGTTGGAAAAGACCTCCAAGATCATTAAGTCCAACTTCTGACCAATTATTGCCTTGTCAACTAGACCATAGCACTAAGTGTCATGTCCAGTTGTTTCTTTAACACTTCCAAGGACAGTAATTCCACCACCTCCATAGGCAGTCCATTCCAATGTTTTAACTACACTTTCCAAGAAGAAATGCCTTCTGATGTGCAATCTGAACCTTCCCTGGCACAGCTTGAGGCTATTCCCTCTCATCCTGTCACTGGCTGTCTAGAAAAAGAGACCAATCCCCACTAGGTTACAATCTCCTTTCAGAGAGTTGTATAGAGTAATAAGGTCACCCCTGAGCCTCCTTCACTCCAGGCTAAACAATCCCAACTCCCTCAGCCACTCCTCATAGGAATTACAGCCTAGACCCTTCCCCAGTTCTATTGCCCTTTTCTGGACAAACTCCAGCACCTCAATGGCTTTCTGGTCATGGGGGGCCCAGAAGTGAAAACAGGATTTGAGATGCAGACTCACCAGTGCCAAGGACAGGTGACGGTCACTTCCCTTGTCCTGCTGGCCACACTATTGCTAATCCAAGCCAAGGTGCCCTTGACCCTCTTGACCACCTGGGCACTGCTGGCTCATGTTCAGCAGCTGTCAAGCAGCAACTCCAGGCACCCTTCAGGTCCTTTTCCTCCAGACAGCTTTCCATACACTCTTCCCCAAGCCTGTAGCACTGCGTGGGGTTGTTGTTACCCATCACTTGGCAGTGTTGAACTTGAAACAAGTGGCCTCATCCCATGGATCCAGCCTGTCCAGATCCCTCTGCCCTCCATCAGATCAACACTCTGACCTAACTTAGTGTTATCTGTGAACTTTCTGAGGGTAGACTCAATCCCCTCATCCAGACCATCAATGAAGACATTAAACAGAACTGGGCTCAACACTGATCCATGGGGACACCACTAGTGACAGGCTGCCAACTGGATGTACCTCCATTCTACACCACTCTCTGGGCCCAGATACCCAGACAGTTTTTAACCCAGTAAACTATGCACTCATCCAAGTCGTGGGCTACCAGATTTTCCAGGAGAATACTGTGGAATGAGGTGTCAAAGATTTTGCTGAAGTCCAGGTAAGATGTATCCACAGACTTTCCTTCATCCTCTAGGCAGGTCACCTGGTCATCACCTGGAGGTCAGGCTGGTCAAGCAGGATGCCTTTCCCAAACTTGTACTGGCTGAGCCTGACCCTTGGTTGTCCTGTATGTGCCATGTGATCATGCTCAAGATGATCTGTTCCATGACCTTCATGGGCACAGAGGCCAGGCTGACAGGCCTGTACTTTCCCAGATCCTCCTTCCAGCCCTTCTTGTGGTTGGGAATCACACTGGGTAGCCTCCAGTCATCTGGGACCTCCGCAGTGAGCCAGGACTGATGGCAAATGACGCAGAGTGGCTTGGCAAGTTCTTCCACCACCTCCCTCATCATCCTGTGATGAATCCCATCTGGTCCCACAGACTTGTGAGCATCTAAGTGGTCCAGCAGGTCACTGACTGCTTCATCCTGAATTGCAGGGGGTCTGTTCTGCTCCATGTCCCCGTCTGCCAGCTCAGGGGGCTGGCTGCTCTGAGAATAACCAGTTCTATGCTAAAGACTGAGGCAAAGAAGGCACTAAGTACATCAGCCTTCTAATTCTTTATGACCATGTTCCCCCCTGTGTACAATAAAGAATGAAGAATGCCCTTCACTCTCCTTTTGTTGTTGATATTTTTGTAAAAACACCTTTTATTATCTCTCAAAGCAGTGGCCAAGATTGAGTTCTAGTTGAGCTTTTGCCTTTCTCATTTTCTCTGTACAGGCCTTAACATCCTGGTACTCTTCCTTAGTTGTCTGTTCCTCTTGCCCAAGTTGTATATCTATATATGCACATAAATGTGCATATATTAATGTATTAATGTAATTGAGACTTTTTTATACATACTGCTATAATCTCCTTCAGACCCTAACACTAGATATGCAACCCCACTTATCCACAAGGGAAGCCTGTTACCTTTATGTTTGCTCACACTCCTCTCTGCTCCACAGACATAAACTATTTGTTGCTCTCAAATTGTTCAACTTACTAGTACAATTATATTAATCACAGCATAACTATTTCCAGAGGATACATTGCTTGAAACTATTGCTCTGTTTCTGATCTGAAAAAAAATTGATGTGCCTGAACACCAATGGTCTGCAAGAAGAATGCTGATTCATAAGTACTGATTTTGATAAAAGCACTGCAGAAGTATTAGTAAAGCATCATAAACCATGTGAGGGAGGATGGCCACACCTGAAAAAATCAGGAAATCAAAAGGAGAATCCCCTATACTTGTATGCCTCATTTACTGAGACACAGATGGCCTAAAATTTCATAATACTTAATCCCTCTTAAGGGACAGTACCTGTCAAATAAAACCTAGTAATATTAATCAGACTATCCTTCAAAGCATTGCTGAGAAGCAAATCAAGTAAGTATTATCTCATTTTTATGGATGAAAAAGATGAAACCCTAAGAAATACCTCAACCAATGGCTCAGGCTGAACTGAGAATATGTCAAGACCCAGACTCCAAACAACACAGTCCAGCATCCTGTCCTCCTTTAAGCAGAGTAAATTACTTTACTGCTGTGGCAGCTCCCAAACTACTTCACAGTGGTTAGCACTTGGTAGACCTATAATTCAGGCAGGCACTTGGTATCTTAGTTTAGAAACCACGAAACAGAGGCCATCTGTTCCCTTCACTACTTTTAATGCAACTTGTCCAGACTAGGGTGGGAAATTTAAGGCAGAGGTGGATCTAATTTCATGGAAAGCATTCACCTGTGCAGATTCTGAGGCAATCTTCAGCTGCCTAGCTTTCTCAAAACACACTAAGAGGAGGAAAAGGTCTGCAAATGAGATTCTTCATGTAATAAATAAATAGCACATATATATGTCTGTATCCTTAGAGAATCCTGCATTCTTCTAATATGATCTACGTGCTTTATGTTGTTTGCAACAACAACTATTCCAGAAAGACTGGTTGTAAATAATCACTTATTTGTAAGTCTCAGCTTAAAAGCAGTAACAATCATACCTGTAAAGTGTATAGTAAAGATATTTCGCTTTTCTTAAGCCTGAGTCATCAGAAGAGGTAAACTGCACAGTGAAAAGCAAAACCATCTCATATTTGCAATTGCAAGCGAAAAAGTTCATCACTGTACTCTGCTCATTTGATCACTTTTTTTGAAGCACTGTATAATCATTTTGCTTCTTTCTTGCTTCATGAAATAAATTTCCCCACAAAGAAATTACATTATTAAAATCTTTACATTTACTACTTGTGTGGAATTTAAGAGGCATAAACATAGCAAAAATAAAATAATGAGTACATAATACAATGAGTATATAATACAGTACATTTTAATTATGCTCAGGAACTAAGCACAAAGGTTGGAAGGGGAAATTGAAAGCAACAGCTTGGCATGCCTATTCACCTGTACCATAGATGGTGGTTTTTAAACGTCCTTCTTTTTGTATCTGCTAATTTCTTATATATTACAGGAGAGTGTTTCTCCCACTGATTCAAAAATCAATTTTTCTTTGGACCTCTTTAGCCCATCTAATCATTGTCTTTTAGCTGCTGCAGAAGTTATAGTTTTAAGTTGTCTGTTAGTTTCATAG
The DNA here is from genome assembly GCF_047495875.1 of Pithys albifrons albifrons. Taxonomy (NCBI): domain Eukaryota; kingdom Metazoa; phylum Chordata; class Aves; order Passeriformes; family Thamnophilidae; genus Pithys; species Pithys albifrons. Next base: position 60,602,423 of record NC_092497.1, on the reverse strand, counting down.
CTTTGACATTCAGACATTTTAGGAATAAGAACCTGAGATGTTCTTTGAACTAAACTTTATTCACCATAAGTGTAACTTCAAGGATTCAAAACTACTCCTAAACTTGGGCTAAATTTGAGAAAATCAAAACAAACAGGGAATGCAAGGATTCTGCTTCTGTAGTTTTTGAACCAGCAAAACCTCTTTTATCCTCCTCCTTTTGGAATTGCATAAATTTTGTACTAATGGTTAAGAATGATTAAACCTCTACAATGAAATATAATATTACCAACATTTGGTTTTATTTTAGTGATATGACAAGGTTTGTATAACCATGTTTTCTTCTGTTTCTCTTTGTTGGTTTAACTAGAAACAGGGAAAAAAAAACAATAAAAACACAAACTCCCAAAAAATCCCCCCCAAAAACATAAACCAAAAAACCATAAACCAAAAAAAAAAGCCCATAGAACTTAGAAAATAATCTAGTACTATTTCATTAATCTGGATGAGGAAGAAATATTAATTACAAAACCTCCTAATAAATCATATCCCTCCACAAGCATGTATTGTCAGAACTGGTTGATATGTCTTCTCTGAAATTGTATTCACTCTTACATAAGAATTAGGTCAAATAAAAAATTACTCTTACTATTTAAATGAAAATAACACTGATAGGCATTTTATGTTTCTTGCAGTCTCTTTCTAGAACACTACTTCAGTCCTAAAGGATCATTTTTTCTTATTTAATCTTTCCCATGGGACAAAAGTAATAATTTCTAATGCTTTACTTCAAATTACAGCATCATAGTGATAATCACTTACAAATCTGGAGCTGCCCATGAGCCACCAGATTCCTAATCACACATCACTTGTTATCACTTCCAGAATAAGCTGGACCACCCTATCCCTGATCCTCTCCCTGCTTTTACAGACCTTTTCTTCAAAGTCAGTCTTATTTGGTGCAATGTTTAAAGTCAGTCAGTTTGAACAGAAAAATCAGAGTATTTGCTCTTTTGTCATTTTCCTTTGTCTTCTAATTTCATGTGCTTTTCACAGCTCCATTACGTGCATTTAAGAAGGGAATTGAAGAAACAGGACTATTTATTAAAAGCAGATAACCACAGGTTCTTCATCTCTTCCTCCTATCCCCTTTCCTCCACTATTGGTCTGCCATCTACTTTTCTAACTTTTTAAAAAGCTAACACAAAACTTAAGCCAGTGAACATTTTGGTGCATGATTTGGCCCACACATGGTTATTTTTATCCTGAGATACTCTGAGTAAAGATCAGACCTCCTGCTGTAGGAGCACTGTAACAAAGATAGTTCTGTCTCTGTGATAAAAAATTATATCTCCAAATTGGACAGACACAAGCAGTGGCACGTCCTTACAGTATTGTCTTCCGTGTTCCCAATTATACAAAAAAAGCTCAGCTGTGTAAGAGGATTACTTGCTGTCACAATAAAACATCCCAAAATGTATCATTTACAGTGGGAACAACTCAGCTCCATGAACTGCTTAACCACACTGCTAATATAATCAAGGCTGCATTAAGCCAATCTATTGCTACTGTGAAAACAACTTACATAACAATAGTCTTTTCTTCTTCATTTGCCATTTCTCCTACACTTTAACAAAACAAAAATCTGTGCTTCAGTAAGTCTACTAAAAGTCTGATTGACTAGTTTCAGATACAAATAGATACATCTAGCAAGAATAATTTCCACAAAGAGAAAAATCAAAAGGCAAAGAAATACATTTAAGTAATAGAGTTCTTTCTGATGCATTTCAGAGTGAGAATTATTGGAACGTATACTCCTAAAGCATTATGGGAATCATTGGCATAATGAACTGATAAAAACTTAAAAACTAAGATCTCTGCTTTTCCACAGGAAAGGCAGGCCATAGCCTGCAGCAATGCAAGTACCTCACATGCTCCACTTCTTCCAGTACACCAGATGCAAATTCAAAAGCAGTACACAAAACTGAATATTTTGTGCCTGCTTAAAGTTTGGCTTACTTTCAAAGAAGATAAAATAATGCCAATATTTTACTCATGTGAAACCCATTCATTATGTTTTGCACTGAGACCACCAGTTAATTCACCATTTAGACATGTTTACCCCTACCCACCCATCATTATGTTTCTACATGTGAACATTCCTGAACTTTATGAAGTAATGAATGATTTAAACTAGAATAAACTGAATCAAAATCATTCATGAATAAATATCATGTCCATGTCCCACAGCTTGTTTTCCCTCAAACTCCTCTTCCCCTCTTAGGCATATGAGCAGCTTTGCCTTATGCCCCTCACCCTCTTTCTGCTTGAAATCTCTCAGTCCATTACTAGTCTTTCCTCTCTAGTCTCTCTTCATGATCTCCACCACCTATTTTGTAGCACATACAAAAACAGCTGTGGTACAAGTGTGGCACATATGGAGTTTTAAAAATAAATTATCATCTAAACTGATTCTCTTGCAAAAAACCTCCACTAAATACTTAATTCTACTTGGGTTTGAATTGGTGTTTTAATCAGTTTCTGAAAAAGATAAATTGTGCCATGGCATTTTTTGAGTAAAACAACTTAGTAAATCAAAATGAAACCACCGAACATTTAAATTATTCAGGATGTGTTTCTTTTCTATAGTGAAGGAAAAAGACATATTTGTCTAAAATATTTTGCCCAAATCTAAGTCTATATAGACAACACCAGATGAAGGTACAAGCAAGATTTGTGGGTATAAAGCATTCCCAGCACAGTACTGCTACCTCTAAGAGCTGTTTTAATGATGAAGAGCCAAAGAAGCTCTGTCACAGAAAATACAAACTGAACAGTCTCCTAAATCTAGCACGTTTTCCACACACAAAGAAACTGCATCAAACAAAAACAAAACAAAAAAACAAAACCACCAAACCCAGAGAAAATTCCAAACATATTACAAAGCAAAGCAAAGCAAAACAAAACAAAAAGACTTACTGTCTTCTTCAACATTTTGACGGCGTAAGGTTTCTGGGTCCCTTTCTGCCTGCATCTGTAGACAATGGATGTAGCCCCACTAAATTAAAAAAAAAAAAAAGGAAGAATAGTTGTAGTTGTACGTACAACTCTTAAAACTTGTTGATAAGCAGAGTTGCTTAACTGAAACTACATTTTCTATTCCTCCCACTTTGGGCAAAAATACCTCACTTTTCCCCACAGATGATACAACAAAAAAAAAACCTTCTAGTGTAAAAACTCCATTGAACCAGTACAGTTCAGCACTTATTCAGTCAATAAGAACTTGCAAGAGCTCAAGGGGCTTTTTGGTCACATCTTTTCTGCCTCCTGATGATTCCTGGAGGTTTCCTCAGCATACCAAGTGAACATATTTCTTGCCTCAAAATTCTGGCAGTGTATCTTGTCTTTGTTAAGGCAACACATTTGCAACAATTAATTGCTTTGGGTCTTTTCACTAACTGTTCATGGCAGTAATGTTGAGATGGAAGAGACAATTATTGTGCTGCTCCCTGCCCCCTTGCCCAAACAGCCAAATTTGGCAACCAAGGAAGCAAGCAGCACTTTTGGTTAGTTGAGTGGAAACTGATAGGGCTTTTTAATAGCAAAAAGGAATTGGACTTACAATCTTCTGGTTGCCTTCAAGGTTACTCAGTTGAATGTGCTAAATCTGAGCACTCATAAAATTATGGCTCTTCTGGGTGGAAGACACTTCTCTGAGCGGGAAGTTGAGCTAGACAGTCTCCAGGGGCAGGCTTGACTTGCTGTGCTTTACTTGTTACTGCCAAGGAAGCAATCTGTACTCTATGAACTAGTTCAAGAGAGGAAAAAAACCTCTGGTAAAACCATACTGGTTATGAACCATTCAGATACCTTTATATTCTATCACATAATGGATCCACTGAAGTGCTACATGTCAGCACTGAATTTAAGGCATTTTTGGAAACCTCCTGTTCTCAGGAGGTTTGTTACCCACTCTAAGACAGCACTTCTGAGTAGCTGCAGATTTTTAAGCTAGAGGGAACTGCAGTTTTCGTACATGACTTTCTGTGTAACCCCTTCAGAACTCCATATAGCAACTGTTCAGTGAGTGAATTTCATATAGACCATACACCAAATTCTACTGCAGATCTCTGAACCAGAGGAAATCCATCTCAGTATGTCTATAGGAAATGACCAGGAGCTGCACAATGACACAAGCAGCTTTCTTTAAAACAGCACAGTGACATAGCCATGCTTGACTATATGAATAAAGCTGTGACACAAGGTTTATTATTCTGAGCAGTGCTGTACAAAACTGCCACCCATGCTCTCCACTCCTGCCCCCTCAGCATGGGCACAAGCACCAGATAAGGCTCTGGGTAGGCACATTCATATTTTCATGAGTACATCCATGAGCATAAGAACTGGCATTTGATTGAGAAGATTTGTTTCAGAAAGGCCTCTTCATTAGGAAGGTCATCTATGGCATGGGTTATGCAGCTCAATCATCTGAGGGATTGCGTGCATCACACATAAAGTAATCTTCATCTCAAATGTGAAAATGATTTGCCTCTCATAACAGTATATTGATAAATGTGTGTGATTACTGCAAGATTCAGTGACTCCCAGAATCATTACATGAATTTAATTAGATCTTCTCTCCTTGGCCAAATCACAGAATAGATCTATTTGGCAAGTAGAAAAAAAAAACCATCACATTAAAAAGAATACTTCACATCTTATAAATACAACCAAAAAATGTTAAAAGATAGAATTCTAAGAACCTGCTGTGATGAGGTTTATATCTCCAGTATTTCACTGCAGGACTGTAGTGGGGAAGTCAGAGAATGAACTGCAAATCACTCTTGTACCCTGCTTCACAAATGCAGAATGCAATATAAACATTAAACTCATTGGTTTACACAAGTTCTTACTAAGAACTTTCTAATAATTATTGTATTTGAGTGAGGGCAGAATTAGGCAAGCTGTGCAGTTGATGATCCAAATAAATAGATTATCATTCCTGTGCACATCTCTAGGTGTTCACTGCTGATGTGCCAATGGAGGGCAGCAACTGCCTCTCAGTAATGCTTTTGCCACTGTTTCCTTTACCAGATTGTAATCTGGTGCTGCAAAATCTTCCATGTGAATAAGAACACCCCTGATGGTTTAATAGCACTGGCTTGGTGATGAGATGGACAGCTACACCACCAAGGGTATCAACACACCACCTTTAACAGTCCCTTTGACTGTATCCTGAGCTGGAAGCCAGGCAGCATAATGCTTGAAAAAGGCATATGAAAGCCAGGAGAGACAGGAATTTATGAAGGTGAACTCAAATGAGCTGTTTGACATCAGGCTCATTAGTCACCATTCAAAACACACACAAAGGGGCTACTTTAGAAATTATTCCCTATTGCAGAGATTTCTGAACAGCATATCCCTGGAGTCCTAATTTGGGGAAAAATTAATGACAAAGTATCACAAGACCTGGAAACACTTTCAAACAGCTCACTTCAAGTTTATGTTCTTATGCCCAGCTCTGACAAACATGTACCAACCAGCCAGGAAAGAGATCATCAAGACAACAGCTAACACAGCCTTTCTCTTCCATGCCAGAAAAGAGCACCAGAACTCAGGAACAGGATGGCAGTCTGCTTACACCATGGCTGGTGCAAAAATTAGCACAGAATTATCACTAGTACAGATATGATTCCTTGTCTCTTTGGTTAGGATATCTCCCCATTTGGAAAAAGAAGGCGAGAGGTGGGGGATGTCAGTGGTAGAAATCAGCCCATGGCTCTTAATGTAAAACGTGAAAACAGAACTGTCTTTTGCAAATAAGGGAGCTTTGCTCTGCTTGTTTTGGCTTCCTTCTGGAGCTCAGCAAGCTTTCTGTTGAATCAGCCCATAGAGCTTTCCTGAGACTGTGTGACTTGGAAGGTCACCATTTGGAGGAATTCGAGTTTTCATCACCAAAGATCAGTGGGAAGATTCAGCTGCAAAAATCTCATGTGCAACTGAAAAGCTGCTAATTGTAACCTCTTTCCCTTATCCTAAGCCTTTCCATATCAAACTTTGCCTGACATCCATTTGGCACTTGGAACCTCTTCCGGAATTTACATCAACAGAAAACTTCATGGAGCCTTTTGGTCAGAAAATACACATATGTGGAAACCTAGAATTCTTGCAGCAACACACCACTTTCCACAGGCATGGAATTCATGGCCAGATAGGCAGACCATAAGCCTTTCAATGCCCCATTCTCTGCAGGTGGTGTTTCACTTTGTCTTAGTCATAAATATCAATAGTGTTATAGAAAGAAATCACTAACTCAATAGTTAAGGCACAGATTTTATAAGAACCAGATATCAACACTAGTATTTAACCCCACAACATTAACAGTTGAAATGGAAGAAACTGAAAGGACCCTGAGCCCAAGCAACTCCTAACCACTTGCAGCAGTATATTGCAGTCTGTGACTGACAAGCGACCTATCCTCAACTCAGGCTAGAAAACAGAAAATAAGGCGCTCATTCTTCACAAGATTACTCACTGTATTGTGTTTGCCTATATTGAATTGATTCTGTCAGCTCTTCTATCTTTGTATATACATGCAGATCTATCTTTGCATATATTTGTACACCTTTATATGAAATGATTTACTATATATATTTGTGCCTGTAAGCATGAATTTATTTACTTTTAAAGACAATTAGGCTTAAAGGGGCATCCAGCTGCTGCTTTTTAGCATCTCTGCCTGGAACAATCTACCTGAACTCAAATCGTTAATTATTTGAAGTTGGATGGAACAATACACACACACACACACACCCACACCCACACCCACACCAAAAACAAACAAAAAAACCCCAACAAACCAACCAACAAAAAACAAACAAACAACAAAACCAATGAAACAAAACAAAAAAAGGCATATTCTTGGAATATATAGATAGACAAGTTAGAAAACAGTAACTAGAATTCCTGTATTGTTGAAAATATTGTCATTCTCTTCTACTGACATACATGTTTCTGCCTGGAAAGATGATTAATGATTCTGTTAAAGATTTACTTTTAAAAGCCCAAGTGTAGCTGTGAACATGCTACAGAACAACAACAGCAGCAGCAGCAACAACTAAAAACCCAAATAATTTTACTGTGTATGCTCTAATCTTTACTACACAAATATGTTTCTATATCCAGTTTTAAACTTACAAAAAACCTAAAAATAACACATACATCCTAACAACTTGATCCTAATGGAAAACAAAAGCACTCACTCATCTGATACCACCTAAAATAAGAAAATGACAACTCATGAGAAATCTCATGTCCTGTGCATGGAATGCATTGCAGCTGTGACACACACAAGTCAGTGTTACCACAGAAATAGTAAACTACAAAATACTGAAGTACAAACACTTCAGCATCATGATAAACTCACTGACCATTTAGTCAAATGATTGCCTTAAAATTTTAAGTATTAAAAGTGCTACTTAATATGTGAAATAGACTAATAGTTAAGGACTGACCTCTGCAATTATGTTGTTTTCCACACAAATTAGAAAAATGTTTTCATAATATTTAAAATGTACATGCAAAACTTCCCTCCACAAGATAAAATTTGTTGAGCATTCCGGATTATTTTCCCTATTATCCTCATATGCTAATGAATTTCCAGTTATTTTAGGAGGACAGTGTTTTAGAAGATGCTCAGCAGCACCATAATGCCTGCAGTGAGTCCAGACTGCAAAACTGAGAAAAAAGGCATGGTCACACTTCAAATACATGCAGTCAAAAATAGTGGTGTCAGCACAGATGGAAGGAAGGCAGAAACGCCCAGGAGGAGTGTTAAGGAGGTGGAAGTGATCAGCAGAATTTTCACATAAAGGAGAAAACGGAATTTGCAGGATCCTGCAGTGGAGACTGGCAGAGAAAGAAAAGACAAAGCAAGAAATAGAATTTGACCCAGTTTGGAAAAAGCCTTTCTTCCCCCAAACCCACAAAACGCTTCTCCCTCTGAAACAGGAATGGTGACAAAAATGAAATGTAGCCACGTGTTTATTTGGTCACAGGAGACAGAAAGGGTGAACTCCTAGAGCTGCAGTTTTTATAATAAAATAAACAGTCATTGACAGTATTTTCACTGGAAGTAGGAAATTTGATCTTTTCAAAAGTAGGTCAGCATCTCCACACCATGCCCACTCATCCTGGGATTTATATTGTCTTTTGAATCAACTCAGTACAAATACACTCCTCAATGTAATCTCTTGTACATTTCATTTGGATTAAATTCCTTAAATTCTGAATTGACTTTTGAAAAATAAATTGGTTTGTGCTTCATGCAGTCACAGTTCTTACACAATCTAGTTTGTCCAAAAAAAGTCAGGTGAAGAATGACTGGTCCCAAGAAAACTATACGTAGTAGAAAGCCATGGAAATATGTGCTGCCAAAACTGCAGCAACAGATCAAGGTCCAGGACTGATTTCCATAAACAATAATGGCTTTTTGTACATTTTACAGAAGCATAAAAGCACATTAATTTACTCTTCCTCACATGTACACTAGAAGGCCAAATGGATTTATAGAAATTAAATTAGTTCAAAATTAAATGTCCTGTTTGAAGTTAACAGACTAAACAGGGAAAAAAATAAAGGAAAAAAGAAACAAAGTTATGACACACATAGAAATGAAAATTAGTGGAAAAAATGCACACTCCGTGGCATTAATGCTATTGCCTTCACTTAAAGAAGCACATACATATAAATTTGGAAATTCTCACAATGCACAGTTCATGTGAAGTGCCCCAGACTCACTTTCTAACATAATCTGACAAATAGTTCTTTAATTATTCAACTCTAATCTAAAAGCTTCTTTTAAACACCAACAACTACATATACAGGGCTTGCAGGCAATTGCACACAACTGCAGCCCTCCCTTCCCTCTCATTTCACAACTTGTAAAGAGAATGGAAAATTTCACAAAACTCACGTAATTTAGGAAGAGGAAAAAACCTTTGAACTCCCACATTCTTACCAAGAATAAAATTAATCTTTAAATAAGGCAAGGTTAGTGGAAAAAAGGTATATAGTTCTGGAAAAGAGAGCTAATTCCATTGCGTTCCAGAGTTTTGGCTGATTTGCTTTAGAGAATGAAAACATCCGTACATTTTCAGTTATTCAGTCTATAACTTTAAGCTGTTTAGTTGATTTTCTAGTATTTGAGGTGAAAGGACTTTTGATTGATTCCTGATTAGACTGCCTGCAAGGCAATGCAGTAGACCAACAAGATATTTTTTTAGATTCAGCCTTCACTGCATTCAGCAGAAAAACAAAAGGAGAACAGCCAAAGACATACATCCATTGTAAATAAATTGTAGTCAACTTCCACAAAGTTGGCTCTTGAACAAAGCTTCAGGGAAGACTGCTGAAATGAAGATATGAAGTGAAGATAAGAGCACTTCGTACCACACTGTGTAAGAAAAATGTATAGAAAATATATTCACTATTTCTTCTTTTTCCTGTAGCCCCTTTAAATGTTGGATTAGAGGCACATAACTGTATTTCTAAAACAGCAGGTGAGTTCTCAATAGGAAAAGCAATTTCTTTCCTACCAAGTCTGAAAAAATCATGCCACTGAAAGGTGACTGAAAATGAACTTGTCATAGTATGAACTTAACTTTTCAACATGAAAGTCTTGAGTCCAACAGATCCTGACACCAATTCTGAATATTTTATTTAGAACTGAGTTTCCTTTGCGAGTGCTCTTCTCTTTTCAGGGACTGGGAACTACTTACCTATTCACTTTTGGGCAGTTCAATGAAATACAGAAAGCAAAGAATACGAGGTGGAAGAGTGGACCAAGTAAATTGTTAAAAGCTCATGCATATTTTTGTCCTTGGTACTGAACACTGAACACAATGGAGCACGTTTTCAAAACCAGGTGTTTCCACTATCTGTGTAAGACACAGATCCAAATTCTTGGGCATACTTTTACAGCCACAGATGCTGTGCATGCATTTCCTGTCTATGTGACATTTCCTGCACCTACTGACCCTCCCAAAGCACCACACAAAGCCTGATGACTGAAACAATGAAAAAAGCTCCCCTGGAAATACATGTCTTACTTTAAGCACCATTTAAATCACTACCTCATGGGCAGCATTTTTCTACTCCCGTTAAAAGATAGTAATGAGGAATAAACATTATTCATTTAATCTTTATAAGGAGTGCATGTGAGGAGAAAGAGCGCTGAGCACTAAAAACGTTGTAAAACCTTCTAAAGCATGTTGCAATAACTTCCTTACTGGACCGTTGCAGAATTACCTGCATCTTTTTTCTCTGGTGAAACATTCCTTCATCAGGAAGCGTTTTAGAGAGTCTGTACATTGAGCAGGTGTCGACATTATTGATCACTGCTTTTCATGACCATCTCCAGGTGCAGAAGGCAAACTGGCCTTTGCACTAAATGACAGCATGTGGTAATATGAACATCTTCACACATACTTTAATGACTCTAGGTTTTCCTGGCCAAGGGAAGGGAAGTAGAACAGAGCTTATGGACTTTTAACAGCTTGCTCTGTGTATAAAAGTAACCTTTTAAGATCAGGCAGGGAAAAATTCACAGCTATTCATGCCTGCATGTCTAAATCTGGTGTTGAAAAACTTCTTAGTGAGCTAATTTAGGCCTGGTTACATTTGGGATTCCAGAAGCTCTTGTGCCCACGTTTATCCTGAATAGCCTTGATTTTGGAAAGCTACATGGCTTTCTCCTTGGAGGTTTGTGTTCTGTTGAATCACCAACTTCTGTGCAATGGCTTCTCTGAAATAAATTGCTTTTGCAGAAAAGTTTATGTTCAATGACAGCCCAGGATCCCTTGTCACAAGACAACAAACAAAATTTTAATACATGGCACATTTAAAAGTTCTTGGGCTTTTTTTCTAGTTACTCCATATATTTTCTTCTTTAACCCTGGTGGGACAGACATTTTCAGTTATGAGATGTAAGTCTAAAGGCCAGGCAATGCAAAGGAGTTGGGAGGAATGTATAATATTTTGCTAATGCTCTCTAAATGAACATCTTTTATAATGTTATGTGTATTCTGATCATGCTTACATGTATTCTCCAAAGATAAATTGAAATAACTGATTACCCACAATAGAGGGTACTTTTAAACTATCATTTCTATTATTTTTGTAACAGTCAAAAAAACTAATTTGCCATCATCATAATAATTACCTGCAGACTTACACTTGCTTGTTATTTTATTGCATTAACAAAGCTACAGGAAGTAGCTTGTACAATAAGCTTTTACAATAAATCAGCAACAGACAGACAATGCTACTAGATATAAAACAGAAAAAATCTTGAGAAAATGAAGATGGCATTAAGGTAATATATTCTGCTGCAGGTTTTGTCAGAGGGGATTATTTCCATTAGAGTAACAAGTTTTGCAGTTTTGCCAAGACTGATAACCAAAGGCCAACTTATTGCAAGTGCAGGGGAGGTATCAAGGCAGGTCTGATCTTCCAAAAGCATAAAGCCTGACTTTTCAGCTAGGTAGACTTTGGTGGCTGGAAAAGACTTAAGTAGGTCTGGATCTTCCCTAAATGCTGGATCAGGAACACATGAAGGGGCTGCATCAGTCCTTGGCTCTCAATGCAGATGCTCTGGAGCAGTGCACACCAGCCACCTTGGTACCACCTCTCACCCACTCCAAGGTACAAAGTGGGCAGGAAGCTGGGACCACCACACCTTCATTTTCAGAGACACAGGTTCTCCATGTAGGACTCTGGTGGGTGCAAGTGTAACAGAAAGTCTGAGATAAGGTTTGAGCAAGGACAGAGAGATCTCCTACCAACCACTGTGATGGGAAAAACAGAGTGGAAATGGGAATGAAAAATCTTACATCAGAATAAATTTTAAACATATAAGTTTCATGCTTGGATGGGAATATCTTGCTGTGCCTTTCGTGGGTGTAATTATTTACTTTACTTGGCTTTTACTTTACACTGGTGTATAGCAGAAATTCAAGAACACTAATGCTGCACAAAACGTAGGGTAAGGAAACAGTCTGCCTGTCCACCAGAAAGGCAGAACCCACAGGCACTTAAATCAAGCAGGCAGAGAATGGAAGGAATCAGGTCATGAGCTCTGAATACAGAAAGTAGATGGGATATCCCTAATGTGCTTCAGGAAATAACAAAAAGAACAAACAAACAAACAAAACAACAAGGCCATCACCACCAAAAACCCCAAACAACCAAAACTAGTTGTGGCTTCTGTATTCAATTTCAGAAGTTCTGTGTTTTTCCTGGTCAGCAGTAGTGCTGCTCACGGGTTGTCCTGCTGTGTTACTACTCTTTCTAGTTTTGATGTTTCATAACTGGACCACCATAGACCAGGGAGTGTGAAAATCATGTGTTTTGTTGCTTGTAAGAGATGGAGGGCAGCATGCACAACATGCCCAAAAAAGGCTGTAGGTCTCAAGGCAGGAGGCACCGGGAAATGTTTTATGAAACAAAGAAATGTTGGAGGACAGGAAGAACAGAAGCACATGAAAAAAACACCTTGTATGAGGAAGCTGTGGCCTGCCTTCAGTGTTCACTTCCTGAGTTCTGTTTTTCCTTAGCTGAAGCTGTGCATTATGAGCTCTTGACTTCACTGAACTTCTCTGCCTTGGAAGTGCTGGGTGAGAAGACAGAGAAAGGACCACAGGTAACAGACTCCAAGCCACATTTGGCATCTAATGTGTTGGCTCATTTGGCCAATGCCAATGTGAGAGTTCAGGGCAGAGGACTCTTGACATGTCACTCAGCAGCTTCAATTCAAAGTTAAAGGGAAGTCTCCTGCAAACTATTCTTACATCCCACCTTGAAAAGCGTTAATGTCAGCAAGGGCTGTCATTTCTAGAGCTATGAAGGTCAGCAAGTCTGAGTTTGCAGTTTGGAGCGACTCCCTCGCATTCCCTCCTCAAACATGTTTGCATCAGTGGAAGTTTAGCATGGTTGCATTTTCTCCAGATCTTCCTGAAACATCGAGGCACAAGTTTTGGCTTCCACAACTACATGAACCTCCCAGTCCTTTCTAACTCCAAATACAAGACCATTTCCAAACCTCAAGCTCAGTCTTTTCTGCATCAGCTGTCATCTGGAGCAATAAACTATACTATAAAAGAAGTGCTAAGACATTATTTGTTCTAGGAACAACTTCTGTGTCTCAGTCCAATACTCCACCATTATTTTTGCCGTCTCATTTTATAATCCTTTTCATATTCAGTCATGTTCCATCTAAAAATGAGTTCAGCTTTTAGTGGCATTGGTTTACATCAGAAGCTTGATCAAAACCTGATTCCTCTGGTGCTTAAAGTTGCTTGATTTCTGACCTAAAGGTACCTGGAGTCACTTTATCCGCCTTGGATTTTGAGCCAGCCCCCAGATTTGTCTCAGGGGATTTTGTTTTACCCACGGTGTAGAAGCTAAAAGCGACTCTTTGCAGATGGGATGAGTTGAGCTCAGCTGGGCACCATATGCCCACCAAGCTGCTCTATCCCTTTCCCTGCTCAAGGGGATGTGACGAAGAAAAATACAAAGAAAAGGTCAAGTTAAGGACAAGGAGGATCATTCTGCATTTACCATCACAAGCAAAATAAGCTCATCTTGGGGAAGTTGGTTTTAATTCCTGGCAATAAGTAACAGTGTAGGATGGTGAGAAATTACAACAAATCTAATGCAATGGCTTTCTCCACACAATGTTTTCTTTGTTAATATTCCTTATTAAGTGAAGGACAACTTTTTCTTCTTAGCGCTGTTGTTGTGTCTTCTGTTCCATGTTGCCTTTTCTACTCTTTGTGAAAACCATTCTATCATTTGACAGTTTCCAGTGCAGATAAACCTACAAAAACTCCAACAGGATGTTCAGAATGTCATGGAAACCATTCTCAGTGACAGTGATCACAGACTATCCTGTTAATCAATGTCATACATCTGCAAGCAAGCGTATTTATACTGACTTACATTTGCAAGAAACTGTGACCACTACGCAGTGAGATAGGGGAGTTCTTTTCCTGTAGTCATGAGAGTGAAATTACTGTTTTCCAGAATATTCCAGATCTTCTCGTATATAGACACCTTTTGTCTTTTCTTGAAATTCTCTGTACCAGCCACTGATCAAGCCAATAATTGGACATACAAGAGAAAGGCTGAAGTTGCCATTTTAAAAGGATAGAGGCTTTTTAGCGGTCGGAGTTGCTCTGTAATCCAGGACAATGATTCTCATCCAATCTGTGTCAGCCTGTACTTCTGCACCTAAGGGATTCAGCACAGTGATGTATTAGAGGTTTAAAAATAAATTACTTCTTTCATGTTCTCCCCATCATACTGAAACTTCAAGTACAGCTTACTCCAATGACATACCTGAAAGCTGGCATTTCCAACCTCTACTATAATGTAAAATAGAGCTGCAGTTAAGCAGTATTTGCAACATAAATCTCCATAGGATTTCCAGATTCACGTTTTATTTTTTAAGCACATTTTTAAACAGTTCCCTGTGTACTTTCAGAGAGCAGCTTGGAATAAAAGGTGTGGTCAATTATGCCCATGCACTGGTTTATGTGTGCACCAACTGGGTCACAGTCACACAGAGCAGCTGTCAATATAAGCAAAAAGCTGGTGCTCCAGAGGTACAGCTTCAGCATCCACAGCCTGCGAAAAGAGCTGTGATGAACCACTAGTGAGGAAAGTCTTGACAAGGACCTCCACAGATCTTCATGAGGCTGTTGTGAGACAGGCAGGTTCTTTGAGAGGCCTGTCAGTCCTGCTGCACTCTGCTTTGTGCTCCACAGACGGATGATTAGGCATTGCACTCACACACAGAACATTTTCCTCTGAAGAAGAACCAATCTGTCAAAGACATCATGTACTTTTGCCACTCCTTCCCATGATTTCTTTTCTTAATGTTTGAAAAAATATGAATGAAATATTATATGATGCCAAACTGCAAACAGTTCAACATGTGTTGAAATGCTGCTTCTGCGCTCAGACATTTTAAGTCTGAATTCCCAGAACTTATTCAAATTGACCAACAATTCTTTTTTGAAGATTTAACTGAGAATGAACAGTACTCATTGTGATCAACAGACTGATGCCCAAAAAGGCAGAACAAACTGTTTAGAGACGAAGTTTTAGTCAATAAACAGCAAGGTATTTATTAAGACAACGTTGCGGTAACTCTCTGATTAGTATCGGACAAAAGAGCTCCAAAATCTACAGTGAGAAGCTACAGTATTTATACATTTCTAGTGAGGTATTACAATATTTTTACCTACATATTCATGCACAATTATAATATTGCGATATCTAGTTATAATATTCATAGCAGGCGGAGTTGGGGTGGAGCTGTCCATTTTGAGGAATATTATGAGGGGAGATCCTGTTACTTCTTCTGGTGGTGGTCGTATTTTTGCTCTTCATCCTCATGAACTTTTCAACTTGGTCTAATTTTGCTGATTCTTGCAGATTCTCGCAGTGGGTCTTGTCAAACATGGTGTTCTGGCTTTTTTCTTGGGATTAACCTCTTCGCTACATGGGCCTTTAATTATGACTTCACTGAGAGTTAGATGTCTTCCATAAATTAGACTTTATCTCTTGGAGACTCCCCGGAAAGTTGGGTGCTTTTAGTGAAATACCCTAGGTTCTGGCTTTTCTCTACTTCAAGACCATCCATCTAGATTCTTAATTATGCATTTACAATATTTTCATATGCAGTGCAAGTTAATAATGCATTTCTCTTACAGAAGTTAAAGCATAAAGTATTAGGATATGGCAGTTCCATGAAGAATTTTAGTAGTTAGGGTTGTTAAAGCTTTGGCTTCAAAAACGGAGCCAAAATATAACATATCTTTAAATTATTTGATATATCCTGAAAAGAAATGTGAAGTTTGGGGGGTTTTTGTGAGGTTCACTTTATAGTTGAGAACTTTATCCATGTCTTCATTCAGGGATTCTTTCCTCATTCCTCCAACTGAATCTTTGAAAATAAAAAAAAATTTGTCCACTGACTTAATAAAAGATCTGTTGGCGATAGTAAATTTATTAATTCAGTCAGGAAATTAATGCTTTTAATGAAATAAAACTAGTGCTTGTTAAGCACTGATTACATTCACAAATTCAAAAAACTGTTTCAAGCACACAGATCACAGCACTTCGTCGGGGACTATGTCCTATCCTGACAATAAAGCTAAGCGCTTATGGCTGACAAAATAGCAACAATTCTGGCTAAACCCAAGCCTCACCCTTTAGAGCAAACAGCTTTTATTACATTTTCTATAAATGCCCAAGTATTCAAGAATTTTTTGCACAATGCAGAGTGTACTCCCAAGGACACTGGAGGCTGTTCCACGCTCTGCTCCTCTTCTACAGTCTTCTACTTTCTCCATTTACCTGCTGGAGCTGCCAGCAGTCCCATAACTTTGTTCCTGTTAGATCCCTTTAGTTTTTGCCTAAGCATTTCTGCATTTTTAGAAGACTATGCTCTGTTTGGCTCAGCTACTCTCACAGTCCTGTTTAGGGTCAATCAGTAAATCTGGTAGGCAGAACATAAACTAAATTGCCACACATTTAAAATACTACAGTTTTAGATTATGCCAGTCTATCTTTTCCCTGGTTATATCAAAAATGTGGTTCAGACTGATGGAATAGGGTATATCTACAAACTAATTCAGGCACAAAAACTGTTTAAGTATAGGAAGTGAAAGCGATGAACACACCCTCAGTATGATTTGAGGAAGGTGAAGGGACCACTCACATAGCCATGTGGCCATGATTTTAATCCAGGACACTTGAACATGGACAACATATATGCTCTGGTGCTAATGAGAGTTGGAACCCACTTCACTCATCTTTCTTCCCCTGATAAACCCATATTCTAAGAAGACAACTGATTCAGAGCTGGTATGTCTAACAACACACCACACTGAAAATAGGAATACTGACAAAACCTGTTTTTCTCTTTTCCAAAGGAAAGATGTTATGCAAATAAAAGCAGTAAACAGACCCACCAGATGGACCACAAAGATGTTTTTCTAGTACTTACTGGAAAACAGTGGTTTTCAATACAAGCACTACACTTGGACACCATTTTCACTGTAAAAGATAAATTTAGCACTCTTTAGAGATGACAGACAGCCTTAATGCATTCTGCTTCTGCTTGAGAAGGATAGAAACTCTCTATATCTCCTTTCAAAGCCTACAGAAAGTTGAGGCAGAACATAAAGAGTGAAGAGTGGCTTTTAACTCTGGACATCTAATCTAGGTCTGAAAAACAGTTTAGGTCAGAAGTGGGACATGGTGATGTCATGCAGTTGTACATGTAAACAATGACTGCAAAATGTGCAAAAATATGTCAATCAGATAAAGAACAAAGCACATTGAAAGCAGCTTAATGTTCAAGAACCAGAACTGCCATTCCAGGGCATAGAAAAATTGAGGAACACCTGTCTAACTGTATCTATTTATCTTTCAGAATCCTAAGTAATAAATGCACTCCAAAGCAGATGCTACAGAGAAATATTTCCACCTGTTATATACTCTTGATCTTACATGAGCTAATTATAGGCTATTGCAAGTCACTTAGAGGCTTCAGGTCATATATTTCAAGTTAACTGCTTAATTTCTCCATATTCTTTCTTCTGAAGAGGATTTTTCAAAGCCATATTGTTAGTCCCTTTAGGAAAAAATGCCTGCTACCTGAACAACAGGCTGCTATCACACACTTCCTGCATTATGTCTGGATTTCTCCTTATGGCTGCATTTAGCCAATTAGAGCACTTTTTATGTCCCTTGTCTTTGGTAAGCCTTTCTGTAGCAGCATAAATGCAAAATTTATCTACAGGGCACATTTGCCAACAGCAACACAGTAGGATTGGTTCCTAATTGCATGGTGCTGAAGTGTAATGTCTGTGAAGATGAGTAATTAAGAAAATTAAATTTCTGCATTCCTCAAAAAATAAAAAGGAAAATACACCCTTTTTTGGCAGTGTCATTCTTCTAACACAGGACTACTGAGACATTAAAAAAAAAACCAACAAAAACTCAATCCCCAAACAGTATCACCATCACAAGCAACAAAAAAATCTCCAAAAAACCAGAAGACAGAAATTAGATACCTTTCAGCTTTTACCAAAGGGCAAAGAAGCCTCCTCATCACAGATCTCACAAATACCTTCAGTAAGACCTAAAGTTACTGTGGGGGTTGTTCTGCACTGTGGAGCTACAATGGCAGAAGATTAAGTAAATTTCCTGAATTACTGGCCACAGGCAAAATCTCTCCTTCACGTTAAATACATAGTTTGTGCCGTTTTGTGACAGGGACATGATTATGTGAGAAACTGACTTCCCAGTGTGGTATTATTGTTTAAATTTTGTTCCTTGGGGAAGTCAAATTAGACAGACTTCTTAAGAAGTGGCACATTGGACTCCTTGAATGGTAAACCCGAGGTGTTTAAATATACATGTGCTGCATCTCCAGTGAGAACTGCTAACTTCTGACATGGTCCATCTGCTAATTGTTCAATGGGGTGGGCCTGGCTACAGGCATAGAAATCAAAATCTGCTGCAACTGCAGAGATGCTGAGATAACCTGTGTCTGTGGTGAGCTCCAAAGAAAGAGGAAAACAAATCTTAAAAAGGTCATCCTGACTCAGAAGACCCACATTGCTCTGGCTAATTTATCGGGGTTGTGAAACGGTCCCTAGGTTTGGTCATGGGATTACTCTCAAGAGGTAGAAATGCACAGGACAAATAATATGAAGTTACACTTGGCAAATATTTCCATATGTCATGATTCCAAACAGCATTCTTATTATTTACTGCAAATCCTTTTCCATTCAAAATAAAGAAACATGGCAGATGAAGTTATGATATTTCTAGTATGTTCATCACCAGGAAAACTGATGTGCATTTGCAAATGCATCTTTTTCCATCCACATGAGGGATGAGGAACTGTATTATTTGCACTGAGTCAGACATTATCCCTTTGTTGAACTGACACCATAATGCCCCTGCTTGGGAAATCACTGTTGACTCACTGAGCTTCCACCCAATGGTTTCCTGCCCAGGAATTCAAACAGGTTCTCTCCACTGCACAGCTGTACAAGTCAACAAGTGTGGGTCACAAGACAGTGAGAGAACTGTGCCACACACACAAAATGCATTTTTTTCCTCATCTCATTTGCACTTTCAAATACTGAATAATTCTGCCCAAAGAGTAATCTAAAGAATTCTTTACTTTGTTTAGTGATAAGTTGTTTTTCCATCATCATAATTTCTAGAAATCTGATTTCCTGTACATTGGCATTTACTGCAGTCTCCTGTCTCCTGGTAATCATACATGAATTTCTAACACAGATTGTCTCTTTTCACAAAAGATAACATCTTACAGTCCTGCAACACTTCATGAATTATTCCTCAAGCTCTGGTAATTTTCTTATGCCACAGTATTAAAGTATTGTAAAAGAGTCATGCATGTTATACATAAAAGAATTTGCCCTGAACTAAGTTTATAATCAATTGTATTATTTCTCTTGAAGATAAAACAGAATTATCAGACATGTCATATCACCACCTTTCACTTGTATTTGCCTAGTATTTGAAATTAGAAGGAGGAATACATTGCCAAACCTAGGCCACCCTCAGGAGAATACAGCAAACCATGTTACCAGAGGGAGAAGTACAGCTGTGCTGAAGTGTCCTCTGATGAGCAGAGTGCCTCTGAGGGTTTAGGAAAAATGAAAATCTATTCAGAGGAAATCCCAGCCATAAAAAACTGAAGAAAGATGTATTTGTTGTATCACCATGAAGATAAATGATCAGAGAAATCAGTCTTTGATGAAACTGTTAGCACTATTAGGACTTTAATCAGGTCCCAGCTTGCACTTCAGACTATAATTTCACCACACATATGACGTATTTTATATGCAACTACTGCTAAATTTATTACAGAAGTTATCCTGGATTAGTACACCATGGCTTAATATATGTCTTACTTGAATTACTCACTCACTGCAGTCATAGTATACCAATGTAGGCAGCAAAAGTAATTCCCAGTTATGGGGAACTTTCAGGCTCACTTGCTATTTTGTGTGAAGCTGCATAGATTTTGTGAGAGACAACAGAGAAGAGCTCATCATTTTAATTTGGGATTTTTTTCCCTAACTTATCTTTTTTAAGCAATCTTTGGTTGGAAAAGACTCTGATTTTCCAATGTCTCAACAAAGGAACTTAGCTTCCTGCTGAAACTAACAACTATTGCTAACCTACTGTAATAAGTGGTTACTATAAAATAAAATTTTCTTATTAAATAAAGTTGTTACGTAAATAAAACTTTGATAATTAGTGAAGTTGTGGTGCAATTCAAGGTGAGATTGCAAGTTAGTGTTCTATTAATATTTGTTGTCTCACCATGAGTTTCACTGTGGCCAAGTCTAATCACAAACCACAGTGTCTTTTTTTTTTTTTTTTGTAACTCATGATGCCTGTTTAGTTATTATTTCATATCACAATGCTTGCTTAGCTTGTATTGTACCATATAAAGTAATGCAAGATTATGTAATGAATATAGACCACGCGTGTGCAAATAGTAAAAACAACCACCCTAAGACCACCTTAAGACCACCCTGCGGGAAGAAGACCCCATAGCAACAGGATGAAGCACCCACAGAGGACCAGAGTGAGATCAAGTGGAAAGTCCTCAATTTAACAGAGCTGGGAGGATCGAAGCAAAAGAGGAACTAAAATAAAGTATAAGAACTAATGAAAGTTTTGCAATCTTGCTTGCCTGGAGCAGCCTGCGAGCTCGCCCAGCAAGCCCAGCGCTGTTTTTGCTTACCCGTCTTACTAAATTTCTAAATTTCAAACTTAAATTGATGTTGGCTCAATAATTCTCCAATCACACTACTATCACACTACTATTCCATATAGTTCAGAAAGGATTTAGAAAATAATAAAATCAGCAAACTTCCCATCTAGTATGTCACACAATTAAGCACCCTGGTTCCATCTTCGTTCCCCCGCTCTCAGTATCGGCCAATGAAATTTTGTAAGGGCACCAAATTTAGCTAATAAAGGAACACTGCATTCAGCACATTTTTTAATTATCAGGAAGATCTAGGGCCAGTATTGCTACCAAAATCAAGAGTTACCTTCCTTTCTCTCAGTTACCACTAATAATCTCTCTGACTAGAATTTAAAGATGTGAAACTATTTTCCAGAGTTTCAAAACTAGTCTTATCAACTGCGATGGTAGAAAGCCAGAGCTTTATAGTTTGTCCTCCAGAGTGGTTTTAATTTGCAAATAGTTTACAGTAACTGCCCACGAAGATTTATGGGTAATTAGTTGGCTGCCTGGTTTATAGCACTGTAGTTTGACCAATAATAAAAAACATTGACTGTGATAAATGGAAGCCCCTTGCCTCTACTGAAGTAAAAGAAACCAGGAGATTATTAAAAAAAGAAGTCTGGTTTTGTAATTTCATTACTTCCATTAGTCTGAGACAGGAGTGCTGCCCTAAGAGGCGTCACCTCAGAGGGAGAGCTCATGTGAGAAGCTTGCTCTGCCAGCTCGGAGGGCAGAGATAAGGAGAGAAGATCATGGCAGTGATGAGTGCCCATGCCCAGGGAGGGTGGAGGCACAGAACCACGGCAGGCAGCCTCCTCTGACGGAAGAACTGGAACCTCCAGGCTGCACTGCCTGACAGGGATGATAAGGGTCAATCTTCCAATCCTGCAGCTGCCACTGTATTAACAATGCCCAAAGGTGATCTTCCTGATCTTACTCAAAGTTTACTATTACATGGACCACTTGTAAACAGAATCATGGAAGTTGCAGGAACTGTAGAAAATAGTTATTTACAACATGTTTGCCTATAGAAGCTCAGTCTTTTGGTTGAGGCATTTCATTTTGTATGGGCTACTACAAATGAACATGTAAGATTACTTTTGTAGTCTACAGTGCTAGAAATAGGTAGAGCACAGCAGTAAAATGAAATTATTTCCATTTACTCAAGTACTCCAACAGTTACACAACACTATGATGAAAATTGCCACTCTGGCCCCATTTCATAAAGTTGTGCATGAGTTAAAAAAGAGACAAAAGCCTTCATAGTTATTTCAAGTAATTCTCATATTATAAAGTGAACATCACACTCTATATAGTGATTGTAAGAGGAATAATATTATTTTAGCCATGATAATCTAAACGGAAAAACTTTGCATGAAATGGTGATATGTTATGAAATATACCAACATGTTAATAAAGCAGACTTCTATTATTTCTTACTGATGCTACAGCAGTACACAGGAGCTGATCTTATGATGCAAATGCCTCAGATTTCATTGTAAAAGACCATTACACTGAAGCACTAGAAAATGTTTAGTACATGGCAACACTTTCAAAATTGGCTGTCCTACTGATTTTAAAAGCCTTTACTTCTCTAGCATATCTTAGTACAAATAAATTCTTCATTTATCATTGAGTTAAAGTGGTTGAAGAGATTATAAAATCAGGAATAATTTGGTCAAAGCACATACAGTGTCAACCACCAGAACAACATGTTCTGACAGAAGAGCTAAAACCTTCACAAGTATCAATGGAATAGCCTCAAAGTTAGCTTGGCTCTTTTCAGATAAATTTCCTCTCCTTGAAGGTTCTCAAATGTATCCAAGGAAATATTTCTCTTCAGAGATGAAAAAAATGAAAAGCAAACATCACTTCAAGGGAATTTAGAAAGACATGATATTGCAATGACAACACATGGTCCTGAGACATTAAGTATTAATCTCCTCTGAACAATTATACCTCTGCACAATATTTATACCAGCTGTTGTTAAAACATAGGACTTCCAGTAATTCTTCCTTAGCAGACTCATTAGATGCCTCATTAGTAGAGTCTTGCTCTACCTTGGCTTTACCTCTCCATTTGTGTAACAGTCTGCGATGATATAGAAAGTGTTGATTACCATTTCTGAACCATCAAATTACTTGTCTGACTCAATACCATCTGAGTCTGTACAAAAACACTGAGCAAAATTCATCTGATCAAATACCAGTGTTTACTTCCCTGATAATCATCTGAATTCCCTTTGCAGACAACAGAGAGCAATGGGCAATTCTGGAACATGATTCATTCCATCCTAGGGACATTTTGAATAGATCAGGTAAAATACACACTGAAAGGATTTTAACTCTGATATCACAGAAGCTTTATGTAGGCACCTATAATAGTAGCTGTCTTTGATTAGGAGAAATTACTCCCACCCTTCGTAAGTATTGCAGCCTTCAGCATGACAACTTAGAGAATGAAGATCATGGCAATCTCTTCTCAAGACTCTCAGCAGCAGAAACATCACCACAATGCTCTTCTTTCATGACCCAGAGTCTTTCCATCTCTTGGTCAGTAAACAGGATTTGATACTCTCTTGACGTAGTCAATACCACAAAATTCATGGATCTCTCTGTCCTCTGCCTCCCCATATCCCTCCAAAACCAGTGCAGACCAACATATGGGTTGAAACCAAGTGGAGAAAGCAGCTACCTTGCGTGGGGCTTACAGCAGGGAGATTCCCTACAGCACCTCATCATTTAAAGCAGAAGAAGAAAGAACACAGGGATTACAGACCTTTGGGGTGGTGGAGAGGGGGAAGAGAAGATATCTCAGAGGGAGAAATGGAGAAAGACATGAATACATGTATCTGTATTTATCTATGCATCTGGAGATGAGAGAGGCAGAGATGGCGAGACACTGAGGGAGGGATGGATGCTGAAGTGAGAAGACAGGCAAACGAAGATAAGGTGGTGAGAGGAGGAGGTGGTGGGAGTGTGTAGAGTGGGCCGGGAGACATGCCAAGTGAATTGCTGCACAGTAAGAAAGGAAGTGAGAACAGGGAATTCAGAATAGAAGCAGAAGCAAATAGAAAATATGCATCCAGGCTTATGGATTCAGAGCTTGGGGAAAGAGAGGATGCAGTGACAAAAAAAAAGGTACAGCAGAGAACAAGAGCCAGACAGAGAACTGCAAGTAAAGTTTGAGCGAAGCAACTCTATTGCTTTACAAGCTTAGACAACAAGTAATAATTCAAGAAAGAATAAAGTGGAGTGAGGAATAGGGAATAGTTAAGGTCTTTATTTTTTCTTTCTTTTTTACAGCTTAATTTAATAGTGAATATCTTAGAGAATATGCAAAACTTGCAAAAAATAATTAAATGTGATGCCAATTTTTTAAGACTCAGAGCAGCATCAAAAGTGGTATGAAAAATAGTGCTACAGACTTGCTACACCCAATGCTATTTCCAGTGTTATACATCAGCAATTGGAGGGGAAAAAATCCCCACAAAATACATCATCTGTGCCACCTACCTCAAGCTGAACTATCAAACACTATGCTTACATGTGAGCACAGCTCATTATGCCTTCACTAAAATATGGTCCAAATGGGATTGTGCCATTTGTACACATCTCCTGCGCAACTGAGCAGTCTCTGGTCTGACAGATACAACTGGGACTAACTTAGAGATTACAGGTTTCATTCAGATATATCTATGTAATCCTGAAAAATCACCATCCTTAAAGAACGTCTATCTTGTCTGTTCTCCATATAAAAGTTAATTCATTCTGCAAACTGAAAAAAACCCAGTCTGCAGAATGCAGAAAGTATCCATATTAATCTAACTTCAACACTCTGCCTATCATCTTCCCCCTCGAGCCCATGTTCTTTTGTACAAGTACAGAAATTCCCTTGTGCTCCCATACATAAATGTAAATAAAAAATAAACAATTTTTATTTGCTCTTCTACTATTACAATAATTTAGTACACTCAATTTGCCTTCATGCAGTGTCTGTCTGCCTACTGTCATTCTGTAAATATCAGCCATGTCATGAAGTTTTGAATGTGCATATCCCCTATAT
Source organism: Pithys albifrons albifrons (assembly GCF_047495875.1). Classification (NCBI taxonomy): domain Eukaryota; kingdom Metazoa; phylum Chordata; class Aves; order Passeriformes; family Thamnophilidae; genus Pithys; species Pithys albifrons. The sequence continues at coordinate 60,577,503 of NC_092497.1, read as the reverse complement.
TTAAATAAAAATGCAACTGCTTCTACTATTGCTCCTGGTTTTATTGGTCAACTACAGCTTTTCTGCCATGGTAATGAAAGGATAAATCTTACAGTAGGTATCAGTCACTCACAGCATTATGAAAAGACAGGTGTACCTAAGAGTCCTGGGCAAATCCCAGGCACACGCAACAGGGATTCCATGGTCATCAGCTGGAATAAAGTTATGTACTCTTTTAAAATCTTGTTATTTAAATGAAATGAAAAACAAAACAAAACCAAAAACCAGAACAAGTGGTGTTCATTTCTACTGTACAGACTCACTAGTGATTGCTATTAATTTTGAGAAATGGTACTAGCATTACACAACAACTGGATAAAGCATGGTATGTCTTGGTTTTTGTGGAGTGACTGTGCAAAGCACTGTGTGGGTTTACAGTAATGAAACTCCACTGGTTTATTAACAAGATGTGCATCCATCACTGCATTAGGCAGGTACTTTGGGAAGCACTTTCCTAGCAGGCCAGCTGTGGATGTCATGACTGAAACACAGTGAGCAGTAACCCTAATGAGGGTTCTGCCGTTTCTAGCAGTGAAATGTACACTGCACATATTAACAAGGATTATTGAACCATGCTAAGAAAGGCTTGTTTAGAGTTCAGTGACAGGTAAAGGGCACTGTACCTCCTCCTACCACTGGATTTGAAAAGGGCTACCTTTGCCACCTTGTTCATCCCTTTCACTATGTGAGTTATAAAAAACTGTAACACTCTTGGAAATGTACTTTTTTTTTGAAGATTATCGGTTCAAGCTCATTATATAAGGGACTAATGGCTACAGCACAAGTGTCATAGGTGATTTCTACATCTGTATCTAACACTGACATGAAATAAATGTACTTTTAAAAAACAAAGTAGGAAAAAAAGGAAAAAAGGGACCTTCCAGAAAAGCAGTGCAAAAACTACTTTAAAAAGTCATCACCAGTGCTGTCTGAATAGAAAACCACAGAGTGGCAAAGCACTGACATTTTCTCTTTCCAGTTGCTTTATTTAATGCAGCATGATGACAAGTATGGTGTTTCTAAAAAAATTGTGTCTATTTATATTGTTTTCCCCTAACCCTGTATTTCAAAAAAAACCCAAATCAAAACAAAACAAACTAAAACAAACAAGCAAACAAACAAAAACAAACACACAAAAAAACACAAAAACAAAAACAAAAACAAAAAAAACAACCTTTCTGGTAGAGGGTATGACCCAACTTTCCTTCTGCCAAACAACTGAGTTTCCTTATTTTATTCTAGTTATCCTGCAAGTGCTTCAAGACAAAACTCTTTCTACTTGAGCAACATGCCATTTTCCCCAAAGTAGATATGGACAAAAATACAAGAATTATTTAAAATGTTTTCAGTTCACACATTATGTCACCAGGTATGTATTAATCAACAAATAAATGCTACCATTAGTATTTTGGTTTTTATACTCTGCTTTTGCCAGCCACTTAACTATTTTCTGTAACTAAACTCACAGACTTAATTCCTCAGTTCTCTCCACGTACCACTTGAATGAAAAAAACATTGTATGTTTTGAAACCTCTTTTCCAAACCACTTTCTCTTACTTACAATTTTTTCCTTTTTCGAAACACACTTTTATTATTAAACTGATGCACAAAAAAAGGCCACAGAAAATATTTTGCTCCAGTGAGCACTTTTGCTGCTTACCAAATTCCTTGTGATACCCATGGCAATGCATATTACTGCCCACAGTAAATCATCAGGACTGAAGAGGTCAGCTGTCAGACAGAATTACATTTCAGAGGGTTTCTCTTACAACCATTCTTATATTTGAGAGCAGATCATCAGAAAGCACATTGCGAATTAATGCTCCTCACCACTAATTAGGTGACTGATTAGACTCTGAAACCTTTTATCTACCATGTTCTAAATTCTGTGCATGTCTCAGTCAGACAGGTACGGGTTTACATGAAATTCTACCTGGGATGCAAGTTCTGTGCATTAGCAGAACATCATGAAAATTGGGATGGATGAACTCCCCAACCTCACACCACATCTCTGCTTCAGATGAGAATTTGCAAAACAAGTGGAAAATGTACATGAAATTGCAGGCAATAAATAAATGAATTTAGGTGATGTGCCTGATATTTTCCATTTTTCTCTGCACTATGCAGAGTGCAAGAGGAGAAAAATGAGAATCCAGCACTTGGCTCTCCATTTCTATATTAAATCCAAGCATGTGTTTCTGATCATACTTCAGTTACAAGGATCATGAGACTCCAAATAAATACCGTCTTTTAAGGGAATAACAAAAATGAACACCCCTCCTATGCATCATTTACATTCCAGTGCAATACATAACTTTTTTCCTTTTTATTAAACATATCTGAGGTTCTCTCATAATTCACTGAACTGTATTTAATTAAGACAATTACATTTTTATGCCATCAAACAGTCAAGAAATAAAGAGTGAGTTAATCCTTTAATTCAGTGAGTTATACAAATCATTACCTTTGTTTCAAACATCATAAATTTTAAAAAATCGTAAACTGAATTGTTGTTTAGATTGCTTGCATTTCTTATGACTGGAAGAAGATTCTAACTGTGCAGGAAGTCATTAAGTGATGCAAGGTCTGCTGTGTTTTCAGGAAAAGGTCAATTACTTCCTTTGTTTATATATACTCTGCAATTCTTAGAGCTTTTTTCTAGGTCAATAACAAAGAAAATTAAATTCCTTGGTAGAAAGCTGTCATAAATTTGCAGATTATCTTCCTCTAAAAAGTATTATCTAACAAAGAAGAGATAGACCTCTACTGTTGCCTAAGGTCTGTGTCTTGCAGTAACTCTCATTTGCTGAAAATACAGCACACCTTCATTCATGTTATGCTCAGTCATTTCAGTAACAGCTCTTTTTTGCATAAATTTTTGCAATTTTCATAATGACTACTTAAACTCAGAACCCCAAGATCTGACTCAAATTACTTATGTACAAACACTATGTTAATTGCATTAGATTTGTTGAAATTTCTCACAGCCTACACTGTTACTTATTGCCAAGAATAAAAACCAATTTCCCCAAGATGAGCTTGTTTTGCTTGTGATGGTAAATGGAGAATGATCCTCCTTGTCCTTATCTTGTCCGGACGTTTTCTTTGTATTTTTCTTCCTCACATCCCCTTGAGCAGGGAGGGGGATAGAGCAGCTTGGTGGGCACGTGGTGCCCAGCTGAGCTCAACTCATCCCATCTGCAAAGAATGGATTTCAGTTTCTACACCGTGGGTAAAACAGTATCCCTTGAGACAAATCTGGGATCGAGCTCAAAATCCAAGGCGGATAAAGTGACTCCAGGTACCTTTAGGTCAGAAATCAGACAGCTTTAAGCACCAGAGGAATCAGGTTTTGATCAAGTTTGGATGTAAACAAATGCCACTAAAAGTTGAAGCCATTTTTAGCTGGAACATGACTGACATATGAAAAGGATTATAAAATGAGACGGCAAAAATAATGGTGGAGTATTGGACTGAGACACAGAAGTTGTTCCTAGAACAAATAATGTCTTAGCACTTCTTTTATAGTATAGTTTATTGCTCCAGATGACAGCTGATGCAGAAAAGACTGAGCTTGAGGTTTGGAAATGGTCTTGTATTTGGAGTTAGAAAGGACTGGGAGGTTCATGTAGTTGTGGAAGCCAAAACTTGTGCCTCGATGTTTCAGGAAGATGTGGAGAAAATGCAACCATGCTAAACTTCCACTGATGCAAACATGTTTGAGGAGGGAACGCGAGGGAGTCGCTCCAAACTGCAAACTCAGACTTGCTGACCTTCATAGCTCTAGAAATGACAGCCCCTGCTGACATTAACGCTTTTCAAGGTGGGATGTAAGAATAGTTTGCAGGAGACTTCCCTTTAACTTTGAATTGAAGCTGCTGAGTGACATGTCAAGAGTCCTCTGCCCTGAACTCTCACATTGGCATTGGCCAAACGAGCCATCACATTAGATGCCAAATGTGGCTTGGAGTCTGTTACCTTTGGTCCTTTCTCTGTCTTCTCACCCAGCACTTCCAAGGCAGAGAAGTTCAGTGAAGTCAAGAGCTCATAATGCACAGCTTCAGCTAAGGAAAAACAGAACTCAGGAAGTGAACACTGAAGGCAGGCCACAGCTTCCTCATACAAGGTGTTTTTTTCATGTGCTTCTGTTCTTCCTGTTCTCTAACATTTGTTTGACAAAACACCTCTTAGTGCCTCCTGCCTTGAGACCTACAGCCTTTGTTGGGCACGTTGTGCATGCCATCTCATAGAAGCAGCAAACCACAGGATTTTCACACTCCCTGGTCTATGGTGGTCCAGTTATGAAACATCAAAACTAGAAAGAGCAGCAACACAGCAGGACAACCCGTGAGCAGCACTACTGCTGGCCAGCAAAAACACAGAACTTCTGAAATTGGTTTTGGTTATTTGGGGTTTTTTTGGTGATGGCCTTGTTGTTGTTTGTTGGTTTTGGTTTTTTCCTGAAACACATTAGGGATATCCCGTCTAACTTTCTGTATTCAGAACTCAGAGCCTGAATCCACCCACACTATGGCTATGTGATCTGCATCCCTGTAGGTTTTGCCTAGAGACTATGCCTCTTTTTACCCTATGTTTTGTACAGCATTAGTGTTCTTGGATTTCTGTTATACACCAGTGTGAACTAAAAGCCATGTAAATAATTACATCCACCAAAGGGACAACAAGATATTACCATCCAAACACAAAGCTAATTTGTTTAAAACTTGTCTTGCTTTAATAGTTTTCCTTCTAGTCCAAATAAGCCCAATTTCCTCCTCTCCATTTTATTTCCACTGCAGAATATTTTATTTCCACCTTTCTAGGAGATACTGCATAGTTGCTTCATGTTATTGCATTAAACAAATGAAAGTCTTGTTGAAACTGCATGACCCATCCTACACAGGTGGTTAGTCTTGAATACCCTTTAAATTGACACTTGCTGACCTTGAAACCACAGTCAATCTCTCCTATTGCTAAAAGGAATTGCAGCACATATTTCTCACACATACCTAAGCTCTGTATAATTGTCTTGGATGATAAGGGAGTTTGCAAACAAAACACAATACAGACGTGCTCAGATATAAATTCTGACTTCATGTTTATGTAAAATATAAATCTGTTCAGATACTGAGTCCCACGGGCACATAACATCATCCAAACTCTTTGGCTACATTTCATGTGCAATACTACAACTGGAAACCTTGAACACCCTATTAGATCCTGTTCAGTTCCTCCAATTGTGTAGCGAAGAGAAAACAATTGGATTTGGGAGAGATAAAATGCTATTGGCTGAGAATAGCACCAAACTCCCTGTTAAGAGGCACTATGAAATTGTAGTGGCATGTCACATCCTATTTTGAGAGCAAGAAACATTCATGACTAAACTAAATGAGGCAACATTCCTATATTCCCATTGAGCATCCACAGCAATAAAAGACAGACTCAGCTTTAATATTTACCTCATTTTTATTATTTTGCTAATTGGTAGGGTAGTTTCTTCCTTCCTCCATATGGTCACTCATTTCACTTTCAATGATCCATAGTATTCCTGTTTTATTTCACGTGAGTTAATCATTATGTAACACATCATGTGTAGAACTAAGTAAAAGTTCTGACTAAATCAAACTTTTGCTGGGGCAAAACATCTCCTTCAATTTACAATGATGTGTGGCACAACCCCCTAAAAAACCAAACTGCAACAATTCCATTCTCTTGCCATAATGTTTCCCTCAAACGAGTTTTGACTTATTCTCTTAATCAGTAACAAAAAAAGATTAATACTGTTTGACCTCACTTTTCTGCAACCTGAGGTATGGACTGCTATAATTTGCTGGTTTAATGTTTAATGGTTTTGTTACTTCCCATCCTAGCTAGATTTTGAATTTTAAATTTAAATTTTAAATTACTTAAAGATCATATTTCTACAAGATTTAATTGCTCAGATATGACAATCTCTCATCCTTGGACAATATACCTTGCCCAAGAAAACCAACAGCTATAACACAGGACTACATAAAGGATGTCAGGTGTTCATTAGATTAGTTTAACTGCAGCAGGACCATTACAAATATGAGTAATGTATTTGTTAATACATAATTTGGCAATCAGGCAGATTCAGCTTAGGAGCCATGCGAGGCACAGAAAATATGGTCCTGGTCAAGATTAAAGTGTTATGAACTCATTGTACAGTTACGTTTACCAAGTGTCAACCTACATGGTATTGGATCAGTATTGCAGTATTTAGAAAGAGATGCATTCACAGATGAACTTGATAGTTTTATGCATTAAAAAAAGAGAAAATACATGGAGTCATGGAGTTAGTAATCATATTCTACAGATTCAAAAGCTATGAACAGCAACATTTTGCAAGGATCCAAAGTGCTATGGCAGCCTGCATAAAAAAAAAAATCAACAAAAGCCAACATTGTGCAAAATCATCACAAAAAAAATCCAACAAAACTCTCCCCCAAAACAGACAACCACCCTCAAACAAATAAACAAACAAACAAAAACCCCTCAAAAATCAAAAATATTTTTCATAAAATGCAACTTCTGTAGAAATAATGTCATCAGGTAGTTTACAAACTTGAGAATGGCAAGGCTATGACATTTCCCACCACCAGGATGTGGTGTAATTTAACTTTCCCTCAAGACTACTTTTATGCAGCAAGAATGTCTGAGAAGGAAGATAGTTGACACTTGACTGTTTCATTTCTGATTCATCTATTATAGCTGTGAAGACACTGAGACAGTGATAAACAACAGCAGCTAAAAACATTCAGAAAACAAACAAATCAGATATATTTTGGCTTTTAATATAAACCAGTAGCACTCCTTAGATTTTCTTTCAGGGTTATGCAAATACAAAAGCATTGGCACCAGAAACAGTTGTGTCAACAGAGCAGTTGACAAGTCTCAGAAGAGAGATTAGAAGAAACTATATGTATCCTAAATTGGAGAGTATAAGAATTATTTGAATGCACAGACAAGAGTTAAGAGCAACTGACACTGCAAGTTGTCAGTGTGCATGAAGAAAATGCAGTATCTCCCAGATACAAAAGATACTTGACAAAGAACAAGAGTCACCTCAATTTCAGTGTCACACACTAAGTCCCACAGGGGCACGGGCATTTTTCCCCAACAGTATTAATGGAGTAAATGTAAATTATGATGGCAACAATAAAATTCTTTTCTTCTCTTGACAGCTGTCCAAGTATCAATAAAAGCTTTTGCTCAAATGACAATACAGATAATCAGATCACAAAGCTTCTGCCACATAACTGCTGTAAATAGCTGGTTTAGAATGACATTAAGAGCTTTGAAGATTAAACTTCTCTGCCAATATTCTGAGATTTTTCTCTCTGCATCATCTGCATACATGAAAGCAAGAAGCATTTAGTGTTTATGCTATGGATACTTGAAGGATTTCACACCACTAGGATGATTTTCTGAATTTTAATGCTAGGAAAAGACAAAATGAGACAGTTCACTGAGCAAAACTGTATATCAGAAGAGAAGGTGCTTTTATTTTTGCAGTGCCCATTGTATTTGACCTAGAAAAAGCAACTGACTTTTCTACAGCCAGATGAAACTGAATATTTGGATATTAGCAAAATTTGAAAACAGATAAGCATCAGAGAAACAAAGCAGATTTTATTTCAGCAAGTGCTTGGAAAATGTTAGCTCTGAGTGATAATGAGGAGAGGTAAGGAACTCCAGTGAACAAAGAAGAGCTCCAAACCCATCTCACATTGCCACCATTTATGTAAGAATGCCTTGTTATACTTTGCTTAACAGTTAAGAAGAACATGTGAAAAATACACCTCTAACCTCAAGCCCACTCAAGCTGACCTTAAGTTTAAGATGCAAGATGGTGTGTGAAGTTAGGAGAAAGAACTGTACCAAGAAACCAATCTGGAACTCTGCTTCTCAGTCGGCATCCCCTCTTTCAGGTTTCTTTCCCTAAATACACCAAAAGTTGAAATTTTGCAATGAACTTCAGGGATGGTTGATTCAGTCCTCCCTTTGCCAAAATGGTCTCTCATGAGGGTCTTCTCTAAGGTTGTGACACAGGTCATTTGTTTTCACATAATCTAACCCGAATAGCAAGAAGGGTGTTGTTATCTGTATTGCTACATATATTGTGCCTTAACTTCCACAGTTAAGAGATTTTATCTGCCTCCTGCATAAACACAGTTTGACAGGCCCTACTCCACAGAGGGGGAATTCATCCACCTCAGAGACATTCTGCATTATACAGGTGAAAATACTCATGGCTTTGTTTAATGGGTATGATGTAAAGTTATCATAGAATCACAGAATCACAGAAAGGCTTCAGTTGGAAGGGATCTTAAGACCACTTAATTCCAACACCCCTGCTCTGTGGTGAACTGTGAAGTTGTTAAACCTCACCACACACAGGACCAGTGTGTCATGATCCACGTGAAGTTGCTTTCTTGATTTGACCTACACAAAGTTATTCGACATCAGATGGGACACAAGACAGCAGACACTTTTTCTACCGTTTCTTTTCTTCATCAGTTTTGAGGGCCATTCCTTTGAAATTAACAACCTGGAAGAATTGATATCTCCTCAGTGCAAAGAACAAGAAGGTCAATAAGACCACAAAGCAGTAGAGCTCATGATGAAGAATAAGCAGTCTTAGAGCAATAGCAATTTGGTGGCACAAGAAAGGAACCAAGAGAGATACTAGAAATTTCTATCACTTCATTTCAGATAGAAAAACAGAAGGGCAACTGATTAGATGCCAAATAAGAGGTCTGGCAGAACAAGACAATCAGAAGCATAAGCTGAAAATCCACCAGGGCAACTGATTAGATGCCAAACAAGAGGTCTGGCATCACAAGACAATCAGAACCAGAAACCAATAGACTGCTAGCTCAGATTGAGCAACAAATGTTCTTAAAAGTAAAATCAAGCCAGCAAAAGTAGAAAAAAAAAGAAGAGTAACATGACTACTATTCTATGCAGAAATAAGAGGCAAAACTGCATTTTCAAGTTCAGAGAAAAATGCTAAAACCCAGATAAATGTGACTAGATAGAAAATCCTGCACAAGAAAACCCAACCAAACAACAACAGCAAAACAACAAAATCCAAAATAAAATGAAAAACCCACCATTAGAAGAGTTAAAAAGTTATGTAGAATATACACCTAATGTAATCAGGAAAGGAGTAATGGGTGAAACCTGGAAATGTTATGAAAATTATTAGTGATATATAGAACTCACACAAGGAGTGCCTCAAAAACTGGCATCATTTGTATCACAAGCACCTGTGTCTTTTCTAAGAAGTTGCAAATTCTTTGTCTTCTGTTTCCATGAAAAGCAAAACTACTCAATTTATACATTTTCATGATCTGTTGCAAGTTCAGATCTTAAGCTATTTCTCTATGAAGAAGTAGGCAGCATTTTGGAAATCTTTCCAAAAGAATATAAATTGAGTCTTCATCAAAACACTATATTGAGATGATAAGTAACATAATTTCTTGTGCTGCTTTGCCTCTTACTCAGTAGTGCCTTGGTCTGCACATATTGAATCTCTGCAAAGACAACAAAATCACTTATGGAAAGCTAGAGGATAGGATCTTGCCTTATTACCTGTGTTTCCCACATTTCAAACACTGATGAAGTTGATGGACTGTTTAAACAGTGACAGCTAGAACTGTGACAAATAAGCACTTTATAGAAACACACTATGAACTCGATTTTGCTAGTTCATCTAAGGGAATATGAGCATTTACCTGCCACAAAACAAGGTCTGCCTTCAATACAGGACTCAAAATCTGCATGCCTCCATGGCATGTAATGGTGTGGAATGGGCAGGATGTAACATTAGAGAACCTGAGGATTCTTTTTGTCTTCAGACTCTACAAATTGGTACAAAAATAAAACCCATGAGTGTAGACAGGTTTACAAAACAATCAGGTTTCTGCAACTGATTTCCTTTTTGATAGCATCATGAAGATTTTTCTGCTTCTCAAAACTTTAACCAAAGGAAATGGGTAACTAATTGTTGCTTATTGAAATAAATTGTGTTCTTCTTTCATAAAGGAGTTGTTTGTTAATAACTAGACTACCAAGAGTAAAGTAAGCTAGGCAGAATGCCTTGATTATGCACATCTTGTAGTATAAATCAAAAAGCAGTTTGCTACTGTAACTTAAAGGGGTGAGGATCTCCACCATAAATGGCTGGCTGCAAAGGTGGCTATCAAAAAATAACATTGACTACTAGTTTGTTAATGCATAAGAAATTAGGTGCAGGGTTGAAAAATGCAGACAGACATGTAGAAGAGGTTCTTCCACAGTGTTCAAACCTGTCTATTCCATCTAGCATGTTCAGATTCAATGAGACAGCACTTCTTCACATGCAGCACAGCATACAGAAACTTAAGTTTTGAAACCAGTTTTCCCAGCCTGTAAGGGAAAGCAATTCTTTTCTGTGACAGGAAAAACCGGATTGTTTATCATTGGCATAATTGTCCCTCATCAGTGTTCTAGAGGGATAAAGAAGATGGCATATGATTTACAAATAGAGCAGGTCAACATATAGGACGTCAAATGTTTCTACGGTTCACAGAGAAAAAGTGACTTAGGTATGCCATTTTAGCATTTAACTGAAGGAAAATGTAGAAACATTAATCTCTGCCTTAACAGTAAGCACATGACTAAATGTGTTTCATACACAGACTAACTATAATTATTTTCTCCTTCTCCTTTCTTCCTACTGCTTATAACCTCCAGCTCGCACCAATTTCTTCTGCCACAAATATCCATGCAGCTCTCAGCTGAAATTATTATAGTAGCAATTCTGCAACAATTCTGATTGAAACAATGTTTAAATTAATTAAAGCCATTTACACAAAAATTTTAACAAAGCTGTCAGTTTCCTTAATCCTTCTGCACAACAGTGCCATCCATATTATAAGGGCAATAATCTCATTGAACCATGTGACAATCTTTATTTTCTCAGTTTCTCCACTAGAACACCTTTACCTTTCCTCTTTCTCTTCTAGCTACAGGTGTGACTTTTCTTGTGCTCCACCACTGGAGGGTTCCACGCCCTCTATGCCTTGGTTGGATCCTGTCCCGAGCTCAGCACCCTGGCCAGCACCGGGGCTGATGACTGAGGTAGTGAGGCACGTAGACCACGTAGACTTTGATTGCCATTCTGGTTTATTCTGGTAATATCTGGTTTATAAAGTCATGCTGAAGACAACTAACTTTTGAGATGGGTTTAAAAGAACTGTAATTATTCATTATCTATTTCTCCAGTTCATGCTCACATTTCATTATGGTCCAAAACATGCCCTTGGGAAAAGCATCTGGGGAGTCCAGAACACATCTGTTCCAGATCTGCAACATAAATATATATACACTGTTACATAAATACACAAAGCTGTAGAAATAACTATGAGCAATCTCACCCTTTGGTTCAAATACAATTTGCTGAAATCACTTTTTATGTAGGGGAGCCTTGCTTCTAAAAATTATACACTGATTTTGCATAACTTGAATTAGGAAAGCCTTATCAACACGTCTCACTCGCCTCTTAATAAAAGGAAAGTGTAGGCAAACTCAGCAGTTGGATTTGATCCCAAACATAAATTTGGTGGAATTATAAGGTTTCTGAATGACAGGTATGTCAATGCTGCTATGTTTCATATCACACATTTTCTGGACCTCTGTTGCTACTCAGCCTCCACCCCTCCTCCATGCAGCTTTTTAAAATAACTGGTTCTGCCAGTTACTGACAGAAGACACATCTGCAGTTACTCTGACTTTTTAATTTTCCTGCCTATTTAAAGATCTTGGATTTCAGTTCATAAATCATTGAAATTATCCTTCTTCTTAGGAAAAAAAATGCATAGCAGCAAACAGTTAAATTTCAAGTCAGCAGAATCACAAGTTGTGCTAAAAAGCTCCAGATGACATCCATGATGATCCATCAGACACATCCATGCAAAGCTGTTTAGAAATTAAAAATAACTGACTTCTGAAATGAATTGTGCTTTAGGTTACATGGAAGCATCTTTTTGCACAGCAGAGGCCTGGAATCTGCATATTTCTCTGCCTGATCATATGACTACATAAGCAACTGCTTCAGTGGCACTGTGATCTGTGCGAGTTTAGCACAAGTCATGTGAGCTGCATCTGCCCTCAGTAACAGGCAAGCACCTATGCTGCATTACACTGTTATGAAAGACACAATTCACTTCATTTTATTGATCCCTACAGCACCTTAAAACTAAAGTTAAATGCAGCAGCAGACAACTGCGATCACTTATCCTGCAAAAAATCATTTTATTCAACATATCCAGGTGCTGATTGTTGGAAATTATGGTTCTTCTCCGGACTCAGAGGAAGCGTGGCAGATTTCTACACATTTACTCTGCAGCATAAGAGTGAACAGAAGGGACACTCAATTCATACTGTTTTATCTCAACATACTCTGTTGTACTGTGTTATGTGACCCTGACCTATTATAGCTTTTAAATCCATCTTTAGTTTTAATAGTAAGAATAATACCATGGACTTTAGTTCTCAAATGCTTTCAAAAGCTCAGGCTTCAGTTCAAACTGAAAAATCATTATAATTGGTCAAGGACTACTAGAAGAAAAAAAAATCCTTCACAGAAATCAGAGAAAAATTAATCTAGGCCTCAACAAAATACAAGATTTTTTATATGTCTATACAAACTCTATAGTGCTATTCACAGTACTGCTTTTCAGAGAAGGAACACATCTTTTTTTTCTCTTTTCTTGTAGGTTTCTATTTTTATACTACCCTCCTATGTACAAAGATTTTCACTCTTAAAAATAAGCTTATTTTGTCATTTTAATCCCTCAGATCTCCATAATTTCACAGAATCAAAGTATTGTTAGGGTGGGAAGGGATCTCTGGAGACCACCCAGTCCAACCCCCGTGCCAAGGCAGGATCACCTGGAGCAGGTGCCACAGGAACACCTCCAGGTGGGTTTGGGTTGTCTCCAGAGAGGGAGACACCACACCCTCTCTGGGCAGCTGTGCCGGCATAAAGAGGTTCTGCCTCATGTTGAGACAGACTTTCTTGTGTTTTATTCATATGACCATTGGTCCTTGCTGGGCACCACTGGGGGTCTGGCACCATCCTCTCGGCACCAGCCTTTATTTATGTGCATTCCTGAGATCCCCTCCCACTGTACCCCTCTCCAGACCAACCAGGCGGAGCTCCTGCCCCTCTCCTCACACAGAGATGCTCCGGAGCCCTCACCACTCTTGTGCCCTCCACTGGACCCTCTCCAGTAGCATCTTGTCTTGAACTGTGGAGACCAGAACTGAACACAGTACTCCAGATATGGCCTCACTAGGTCTGAGTAGAGGAGGAGGATCCCCTCCCTCCACCTTTTGGCCACACTCTTCCCAATGCACACCAGGATACTATTGGCCCCTGGCTGAAAAGAACACACTGCTGATTCATGGTCAGCTTGTGATTCCTCAGGACTCCCAGGTCCTTCTCAGTAGAATTGCTCTCTAGTAGGTCACCTCCAATCTGTACTGGTACGGGAAGTTATTCCTCCCCAGATGCAGGACCCTGCACTAGCCTGTGTTGAACTTCATTAAGTTTCTCTCCGCCCAACTCTCTAGCGTGTCAGGGTTCCGCTGAATGGCCGCACAGCCTTAACACGTAATTCAGGTGTAATCTTCTCAAGTAAATAGCATTGGGTCTCAACAAACCAGTAATTTTCACAACTCTGATCAATCTGAAACCTTTCCCTTTTGTTGCAAATTTAGTGCTGATAACTACAGTTATATAAACTTCTAACAAATTAAATGTTTTAAAGGAAGCAGAAACAAAGATCCCTTTCAAAGAAAAATAGTTTTGAGTCTGTTCTAAATCTTAATGTAGAAAAAGTTCCATGAATGATGTACATCTGCTCAGAAAGAAGAGAAGAGATGCATTTTCTACAATGTTTTCTTCGTATCACTGGAACATTCAGAGCCTCAAAAAGTCCCCTGTTTCTCCTGTGATCCATCCTTTTTAACCTTAAGCTCAAAATTTCTTGGAAAGTAAATTTGGACAACTCTGACAGCATGAACATGAAAGGCCTTGGGCTCTAAGCATATTCTTAATTAATCTCTTGCCATCTGGGGGTTATTCTGCCTTTTTAGGACCTTAGTCAGCATTTTAAGAAATTATGAAGAAAGAACAAACCAAGGACATTTGAAATCTTACTAAAAAAATGTTCAGTGTAACAGGCCAAAGAAAGAAATTTATTCTGAGAGCAAATGTTTGACATTTACCAACTCACTCACCTATTTGCTGTCTGTATTTTCTCAAGTGTTTCTATTTGTCTTTTTCTGCATTTTTTTTTATTAAAGGACTATGTATCTCCTTCTCATAGCTGAAATCAGACCCTCATTGAGTGGGCTGTTTTAATTTCAGAGAATTTTATAACTTCAAGTGACAGATTTATTCTAAACACTGTTCAGTGTATCTATGCGTTTAAGAATATATTCTCCTGCTAAATCTTTTAAGGTCAGATTGGTTGTGCAATTGGCTGCTCTTCACATGAACACACTGGACAGTCACATGGTGACTGCTCTCAAGTTTTATTAATAATCTGAAGGAATGAGTTCTTTCAATTCACTATGTACTCCTTGAAATGTTAAACATGTGCATATCATCATCTTGATGCTATACTTTCATATGACCATATGAAAATATGTTGTTATAAAGATTCCTATGTGTTCTTCACTGCAAATTATACCTTTCCTCTTTATTCCATCCATGTGGCACCTGCATCACAGAAATAGCCACTACACACCAAGTAATGGGGAAGAGGAGAAAATTCCTTTCAGTTTGTCAGAGATGTCATTATTTACTTACTTGCATTTCAAAATAATTAAGTTAATTTCTGGACTAGAAGGACACAAATGAATATAGATTGAGGGAATTTAACACACAATACACCAGCTTCTGAAACAGCAACTTAAAATGAATCGTAACTACTCTATTTGAGGTCACTGTAATCAAATTTAGACCATTGTTTAGATCTCCACAATACAACTAAAACTGAAGTCTATATTGTGAACCACTTAGAGTTCATTTTATATCATCTCTAGCCAACTGTTTCTGAAGTTGATATAATGGAAGGGCTTCTCAGTGCCTTGGAGTAAGAAAGGTTTGGGTTATGTGTGGATATTGCAGTTACATGCCAACCACAGGACAAGGAACCTGCTCTCCATGGTCAGTGGAAGCAGAACCTTATACTGGATTAATTTTAGGTGGAACCTGAATGCCTGAAGCATGCCAACCAACAAATCTACACTGAACAAGTCAATAGACTCTTTATACTTCTTTTGTGTAGCATTTTCTGTGGGGAAATAAAACTAAAACAGACAAACCCCACAGCTATTGTAAAGCAGTGTTATAAATTGGAAAAGTTCACCGTTAATGTTCAGCTGCTAATGACACAATGGTATCTTAGTACTGGTAACCACTCCATCAGCAACTTCAGAATGTGAAAGCAGTTATTGTGGATGTCATAACACTTGCACTGGTGTGGTACCACTTTAGGATCAGCTGAACATGTATTTCACAGAGTTCCTCCAGAAGTGTTTCTTCCTTTTAAAGATGAAGGTAACACAGCCCTCTTTTCCATGTTTCTTTCTTAAGAATTTTTTCTCTCATCTAGATTTCTTACAAAAACACCACTTTTTTCTTTCTTTCTTTCTTAATATTTAGAGCAGAAAAATGCTCAGTAAAGGTATCCTTTCTCTGAATTACAGCTAGTGAAATTTTTTCTTTGTACAGGCAAACAGAATACCTCAGGAAAAGTTGTATTAAAATTTAAGGAACTTAAACCTTATATTCATAGCATAGGGCAGAAACACCACCTGAAACTATATTAAAAAATTCTAACATAACCCTAACAAAACGGTTAGATCATATTTTGAAAGATACTGCTTTTCAGGAAAGCAATCCTTTACACCACCCAGAATTTTTCCCATTTCCAGAAATGCAAGGAAGGCATTAAATTACTGTCAATATAATAGTATTTTTGAGAATTTCTGATTTTTTAAAAACTTTTCTTAACTGTTTCTGTCCTCTGAATATCCAGGAGAAAAGAAAAGGGAAAACCAAACAAAAAACCCAACAAACCCTAAACAAAAAACCAACCAACAAACCAAAAAACCAAAACCCAAACCAAAGCAAAAAAAACTCCACCAAACCACAATTAATAAATTAAGGCCTTAAAAACCTTAAAGGCCTTTTCTAATCTATAATTCTTTGATTCTGTAAGTAAGATTTTAATAAAATTTACTGAATAATATTCTGAAAGATGTGGTGAATTTGCATTTGAAGCTGTAATAACAGTTATTATTGTAAAACACCAATGGTATTGTTGTGTCTCATAAAAAGTGAGAACTTGTCTTTGTAACATGAGATGTCCTACACAGCTGAACAGGGGTGCTCCCTTAAAAAAGACTTCCAAATCTTGAAGTAGACAGATTGTGAGCCAGATAAATGAGAAGTTAAATAATTTTTTAGAAAGGTCAGAAGTACACACCAAAGCACTGTCAGTTTTATAAGGATCCAAAAATGTTGTATGCAGAGGCATATGGTAAAAAGAAAAAAATTTTGTAACTATGACTATTCAGACTTTACAGTTTTTTTGGTTTTCTTCCAAAGCATTTTCTTGCTATCAGATGTAGATACTAGTACCATTTCGGTCTTGGGCTTTTGCCTATCCCAGATGAAACACGCACAACTCGTTATGCATTACTAAGAATTTGTGACATCTCACAGGACCTAGAATTCTTCCCTGTAAAGTGGAAATATTAAGTCTATACTACTCAAGGAATTACTTTCTTAACAATCACAAAGAAACATATTACCTCTGTGCATCTCACTTTTCACAGGAGTATAACTGCACCCAGTATCTTGTGGAAAAGAAATAAAAGGCATTTAAGATTGAACAAAACTGACAGAATGCTCACAAAAAAAGATAATGACAATGTGTTTGACTTTCCTATGTTTAAATATAGTTGCTATATAATCTAAATTTCCTTCAGTTCCCTCAATCTATTTGGAAAGCTCGTATGAATGAGTGTGGGTATACAAGATATTGTCATAATTACTAATAGACTGCTCAGAAACTGGGGAAATCTCCATGGTACATTGTGAATGGTATACTGTGCCATTTATGAACAGATATGTCCAAAAAGTATCAATTTTTCCTGTCTGAATAAAAAAAATTAAAGTAACCCTTCACTAGACACCGTAATCCAACGTAACGACGAATGAAAAAATTAATCTTATTAGTTAATATTTTCTCTATTTGCAGTAGATAGTTCTGCTGTATAGAGGGCCAATTTATAAACAATCCAGATTTAAAGAAAAAGTACTGATTGGCAAATCACTAAATAAAAGTCTTTTTAAAGTTACATGGGAATGGCTTTGTTTCTGTTCCTTACTGTCACTTGAGAATAATAAATATGAATGATGTCTCATATCATTCAGTATAAAAACTCTGACTTCTGTGTATGCATGCATGAATTAAATATTGTTATATGCAATGTATCTGATATGAATGCTATACCAAAGAGGTTAAGCATATGGCTTCAAGGAAGAGAAATAAACACAATAAAAGAGGAAATAAAAAAGGAAAACAACATAGAAAAAAATGGAGCAATTTGTCTACAGCCTACACTTGTTCAGTGCTGAATATAGTTTTGAAAAATCACCAGAAAACAATTATATAGTCATAGGATACAGGCTGTAATAGACAGCCAGCTCAACATTGGATTCCTTGTATTGAAGTCAAACTCAGAACCAGAAACCTGGATGAACAACAGGCAAGTTAATGGCAACAGCATTTAGTAAAGTAAAGTTTAGTAAAAACCAGCTAAGAGCAGCAGTGCAAAATATTCCAATGCAGCTCAGGGATGGGCAAGCACAATAAAAGATCAACGTAGCAAATTGGATTTTTCCTCAACCACAATGAGGAAAAAGCAGAACAGAAAGATCCAATCAAAACAACAAAGGCACAAACACAGCAAAAGTCAAATTGGTCATATTACTGAACATGTTTCCAAGGGGCGGAAGATTTCCCAACCAATCTTCCCACATTTTGTGCTCCCACAGTTTGCCAAAGAAAACAAAGGCTTGCAGAGGCTACAGCTGAAAAACCAGGGCAAAACAGTAAGAATCAAAGGCAAGAGAGAATTATGAGAAAAACCAAAAGCAGTGTTTTCCAGATATTTGGTCCAGAGGGACAAAAAACTCAGTCATAAAGTCTCTACAAGGCACAAGTTCAATCCCTCTCTTCCACAACCTCTCATTTATCAAGAGCAATTCATTATCAAACAAAACTTTTTTCAGCCCTGTAGCAGGCCTCATTATTAGTGGAGGCAGCAGATGCCACACACTTTCACCTTCATACAGTTTACAACATTTTCTCAGTCAGCCTCCTCAGAAACAACACAAGGAGCCAGTCTAGGAGAAAACAGTTAGTGAAATGCTGGGTAAACACATTCAAATAATCATTAAAAAGTTATTTGAGAGTTAGAAATAGTTACATTTTGTTCAAATGGAGGAATGTGTTGCCAGTCCCACATCTGCTCCTCTGTTTGATGTTGCTCAGTGTTTTCATGAGTTACCGTAAGAGGCCATTAATGGACATTAATTGCTTTAACAGGATAAAAATACATAGTTTTTTAACACAGACACTACAAATCTGAGAACATACAAATAAGAGCACATAAGAACTAAAGCTGACCTGGTCAAAGTAAAGAACTAGTCAGGAAGATCCCACTCCAGCTAACTTAAAATATGTGGATACCTTCCTAAGTGAAGAATTTTTTTTCTCCAGGTGGAGGTAATTCATACAATCAAGCCTTTCTACATTCCCCTGGTACCTTCAACACAGAGGTGAATCCTGGCAAATTTGGAGGCCACTTTACACTTTCTCTGTTATTTCATATAAATATACATACAAATTTACCTTTGTTTTGACAAAGTTTCCTGAAAACTACTACTAGTACAAAGGAACTTAATGCTGTATGCTACTGCACCTTGAGCTGGTCTTGGCACTCTGAAGTGCCCTCCATCATTTGCCATTCTTTAGAAACGGGATTTTTTTAGTCTTTCAGACATAGAGAAATGTGCATTTTGCTGCTTTCCAAGTAAGCATTTGGTAAGGGTACCAAAGAAATCTGCTGGTGTCAGAAATTCATTCTGAAGAGGATATTAAAGACTTAAATACAAGGTTAAAAGAAAGTCTTTCCTCCCTAGGGTTATACACAACTGAAAAGCTAAACGCAGGTATTTTTGTTTTTAAGGAACAGAGTTTAGCTGTGGTTGCAGTTCAAGCTTTTGTAAAAGTAAATTGGTAAGCCACAGGAGTCACAGCAAGACAGCACACCTTCAGTCAGTCATGACTACCATCTCATGAAATCCAAAGGCTTTTTCTTCTGAAAAAACGTGCCTTCAAACAGACCTGTATGCATGTCTGATGACATAGTTTATTACTTTGTTCACAAGTATCTATAAACAGACATTAGCAAGTCCTAGAAAATGACTGCTCAAGAGCTAAGGAACAATGTCATAAAGATCTGAGTACATGCAAACACCACCTTAGAGACAGCAATCATACAAAGCAAGTACCACATGAAAATATCTGGAAATACTTGCAACAATGAAGCTCAGTTACTGGGACGGAATTCAAACAACAGCATCAAAACCAGCAGGGAGAAATACACTACACATTTCAGAACCACTTACAAAGATCTTGCAGGTTTTGATACAAAACCTGCATGAACACTGTCTCAAATATCACTCTGCAAGCTACCCTGAGGATGAAAATACAATCTGATGGGCCTGCGGTACATCAGGGAGAATTAACCAATTAACCAATTAAATACCAAATTAATTAGGTCCTTCAGCCATAGGAGTACGATAGCATGAACTGCCTCAGATGTACCTGACTTGCAATATTTTACCAGAGAACATACAAGCTGCAGGTTCACTCAAAAGGAAATATTCAAGCCAATGTAATTACCACAAAAATAATTTTTATCCTTCAGCACGATTGACTTGGCCTCCATTATTTTATCTGAAGCTACCGCTTTTTTGTCAGCGTACAAATAACTGTACTAGGATTTTTACCACTTTTAAGTCCCCATATTTACTCTAGGGCCTTGTAAAAGTTCCAGCCTTAGCTAATCAATGCAATTACTTGTTATAAAAACTAAGCAGATGTTACATACACAAGAAGTTGATATATGTCTCTTAATGCATGCGTGTATATGAAGCACTTGGGCATCTGCAGTCATTAGACACACAGACCAGTTCTGGCAGAGGCAGTAACAGCATCTCTCTGTGCTAGGCTATGGAAAACATCACACCACCACAGAAACACTCCATTGACTAACTTTTAATTAAAAGTCACCTCATGAAGCTTATTAAGTAGAGCAGAGGAACCTTTCATCCTCGACATTACTGATTCTGCAACTACTGCAGTCTCAGTGAAAATTAAAATTATTGAAACTCACAAGTGATTTTCAGGATATGCAATAATAAAAATAATAATTTAAATGAATAAATAAATAAATACTACTGCTACTAATAGTGGCAGCAATAATAGTAATAATAGTAATAATGATAATTACAATGATGATGATAATAATAACAGGTCTTTGGGTTTGCAATGAGTATATATAACACTTCCCATAGTATATTCTCATTTCGAGCCAAATCACTCCCAAGAGGTGGGGCACACCGTCATCCAGGATGAGGTTCAGAGTAGAAGAGAAATGAATCAGTTCTCCTTGGGTTATGAGTGCTGGCTGCGTGCTGGGGCCAGCACTGTTGCAGAGACACAGAAAGCACACCTGGAAAGAGGCAGAAACACTTTCTGCTTGGGCCCTTGATTCCTCAGTCATTGGGGTTCCCGAGCCCCTCACTGACGGGAACAGACAGAGGAGATCAGCAATAAAGGCAAATAGGATGCATGGGAAGAAAAGCAAGCACTAGGGAATTGACC
The DNA here is from genome assembly GCF_047495875.1 of Pithys albifrons albifrons. NCBI lineage: Eukaryota > Metazoa > Chordata > Aves > Passeriformes > Thamnophilidae > Pithys > Pithys albifrons. Next base: position 60,556,417 of record NC_092497.1, on the reverse strand, counting down.
AATAGATCTTCTAAATCATCCTTAGTGCAAGTTAAGGCAGTGATTTGTCCTACTCCTTCTCACAGGTTGTTGTGTACTTTTGCAACTGTAGAGATTGTACAGAGCAGTTATAAGTATCTGTATAAAAACACAACAAAATAAACAAACAAATAAAATAACCTGTAGATTTTAATATCCAATCACAACTAAAATGAATACATTTTGCAAAAGGGATTAAAAATATTCTCTGATAAGACTCTGAAAACTCACTCATTTTTAAAAATTAATGGAAAAACAGTAAAAGGAGTAAGTATGTGTATGGGGGTTTGTGTGTGTGCATTCATTCTATATGTGCCTATGTTTCTGATGTGCTACTGTTTTCTGAATGTTCCTTCCCCAAAATATTTGAAATGGAAGGAAACTGCCCTTAGAGATGTGCAGAAAGATACTTTCACAATAATAGACTTTTGTTTGTAGAAATGAGCATGAAGACTGAGAAATTACTTATCCTTATCCAATTAAGTTACTTGGAATAAATAAATCCATAGCATATTCCATATACACTCTAAAATTCAAGTGTGTAAAAAAAGACATTTTGAAAAACAAACAAAGAATAATTTCTTGGTTGGCCTCATCCTACAGCTTTGTATCTCTGAGTGTAAATACAGCTCAAATGGGCACATTGATGACAGCTTTAATTTCACTTGAGAAAGGAATTACTGTGGTGGCAAGTTAACAGGAAAAACCTCAGTTCTGTTCAGAGGCTACAGGAAGGTGATACATCTCCATCTTTCTATGCCAAAGGGAGCTTCACAGCAGTTCATGTGCATTTTGTCTTCCTAAAAAATATCACCAGTAGCCTTGTTGTGCATCTTCACCTGCACATCTAAACACCAAGGGTGCCTGCCAGGTCTCCAATTAGTTTTCAGAATTATCAGTATTTGGGCTTCCCAAATAACTCATATGGTGAGTAGCAGAAAGAAACACCATTCTCCTACAAGAAATCTGCTAAGTAGGAGGAAGAGAATGATGAACCAATGCACAGGAAGAATCATCACCCATTTAAACACACAGATGGTACAACAAAGTTCTTCCCTGAGGAAGTGGTGAGCAAAGAATTTACAGTAGAGTAGCAGGCAGATGCGCAAAGTCTGCTTTACAAGTACTCTGACTTCCAGTTAAGCATCTGCATTTAAGAACTCCACCTACCCGAGCAATCATTTGAATGAAGACAGCTTTCAAGTTAACAATTACTTTCTCACTATCAGTCAGTGAAATACAAAAAAACAGGCCAAAGACATTTTTTCAAACTGAACTTTAGGAAATTTTAGGAAAGTTTGTTATGTGAAATCATATTTTACATTATTTTTGCTGTGTACCAAGCTTGGCACATGGTAATATGGCCAAAAAATTCTTAAATACTAACAACAACCAAAAAAAAGTGTAAAAGATCTGTAAAAGATGCCCTTTGGCAATTTAAAAAACAAACAAACAAACAAAAAACACCAAACAAAACCAACCAACCAACAAAAAAAAAAAACACAAAAAACCAAACAGGGTTTATGTTAGATGTTCTTGTAGTAGAACAAACTAACTTGGTTTCATAATGATCATGATGGCAGCCTAACCTGAAGATGGGAATGAAAGAACACGGGCTTATCTACAACTTTTTAAACTTCAAAGTCAGAAAATATCATTTCCAGTGGCAGATTCAGCACATACTTGAGGGTGGGGAGGGGTGTAGGGGTATAAAAGCAGTAAACAACCATCACATTAGTCATCTCAATCCTGTCAGAGGTCAGTCCTAAGAAACCTGGATGCAAAATCTCCATGACCAACTAATAATTTTCATACTTCATGTTAGTCTTTCAAGATACTTTCAACAGCTTTGGTATAGAGTCTGGAACATTTAAATTTTATGAAAGAAAGATGCACTTAAAACATATACTTTCCATTGGAGTTTGAATGCCACTATCTCAACATGGCAGGAAAAAACTTTGACATGACTCCCAGGTCAAGGCAGAGCCCTCCATAAAGTCTGACACTCTACAATAAACAAGCAATTTCTGAGCAACATAATGCTCATTTCATTTTCTAGTCTCCTTTTAAAGTTTCTGTGGTCAGTTCATTTTAGATTAATAACTCTTCTTTTTGGAGTCAATGAAAGTGTTTATTTCTGAATGACTGAGGGACCAGATTAAAATGTATTATTACTCAGAAGCAGAAAGCTCTAACACAAATCAAGGTTATAAAAAAGGCAAAATCAGGGATAACAGTCTTTTCTGCATTTTCTTTGAAAAACTTAAAAGTAAGGAAGAATATTCTCACAAAGGTTCTCATCTTTGCACTGCTTATGGAAGCAGTGTGGCAACTGGGAAAGAAAGGAGGATTTTTATGCTGTTATGAGAAAGGTGACCCCAAGAAGATGCACAAAGAGAAAGTCTAGCTGGAGAAAGATGAGAAATTGTCATGCAACCTATAGCTACTACTGGACATTTACTAGCATTAATGGACAGCAGCTGTTGGCAGAAGTTTGACCTTCTGAGAAGAGATGTGGAGTCACCAAAACACAGGCATGAAAGAAAGGGCTGATTCAATCCCATGCATCTCTTCTGAGCGTGTCTGTACTAGGTGGGAAAGGAGGACAGGATCTCAGAAATTTCTGATCTGTGGAGCACCTCTAGTATGGGGAAGTACACAAAGTCCCTGAGGGACTGCTCTGGGACTCAACAGAATCCTTCACCTGACTAGGCACAGAAGAAGGCTGAACATCTCCTGTGCTCACTGCCTACTGTCAAGCACTTGCACCACACCACATGAGTTGCCTTGGGGTACCCAGACCCTTGAACTGGAAGACAGACATAGCAAGCAGAGTGATGCTCCAAAAACCAAGGGAAAATGGTCAATCTGCTGCTCCAAAGACATTGAGATGTGGTGCTTGAGGACATGGTTTGGGGTCAGTGTGGCAACATTAGGTTTATTGTTGGAATATATGATCTTAAGATTCTTTTCCATCCTAATTCCATAACTCTATCCGTGCAAAACTTAAAATGCTCACTTTACCATCTCTATTGCACCTCAAGCACCATTGTGACTGACAACTTTCAACACTTTCAAGAGACTTTTTACCTAAATTCAGAATGCCATGTTCTCCATCACTGATACAAGCTGGGACAAACTCTTCCAAATAAAATTAAGTTTTACATTAGACTTCTAAGTACTTATAATTCAACTTGCCAGTTGCCTTCTCATCCCTCTGAGAGATCCCTGCCTGCACCAGCATGTGTGCACACACATGGATTTAAGGCAGGTGCAGGTTCACAACTTCAACTCTTACTGTTTCAGAGACAACGCTGAGATTTTACCTCCAAGCAGTTTTTCTGCAACAAAACTGATACTGCAATGTCAGGTCACAGTTGAAAGCTGAAACAATGGAAACTGACAGAAGGGGTTAACAAGCCAAGGAGCTATCATGAAAATTACTGATTAGCAGATACTGAAAGGCCCTTACATAGCTTTGTCAGACCAAATGGCAGGAATCTGGGCATGAATTTCACTGTCCAATAATGACAATATTTTTTCCAGCCATTCAGCCATATGTACTTCTCTTACAAGTTATACAAACAATTTGTTACATAAATAATTTCCAGAAGCACTGATATCAGTAATTTGATTCACCATTTCTATATTAAAAACTATAACAGCAAACAAATTTTCTCAATCTGCATATTGGGCAGGAAACCAACTTCTACTCCTCAGTTTTCAAAATGGTCTATCCCTTGCACAGTTATCAGAATAATAAAGGAACTGAGTAGTCACTGCATGGGGATGTAGAAAAATTTCACAAAATTTTAGCTTATCTTTAGTCAGGTACATTTCTTCTTAGCTGCACTTAAAGGAGCTAACACCATGTGGACAGGCACAAAAACATTAAAAATAGGTGAAGACCTTTAACTTACCCAAACTGGGTTAACATATAGTAAAATGAAGGTGCTCGATGAAATGCAATGATGAACAGCAGCTTCTGATTCACTCTTCCCTCACATCTACTATTAACAGTTGTTTGCCTCAAAGGGCAGGAGTGTAAACTCTTACCTGTTTTCCACTAAATGACAGAAATTCTGTGTTGAAGGGAACCTCTTTCATCATTCTGCAGCACAGAATGGCCAAAATACAGCCAGCAGTGGCTGCACCATGACTCTAAAATTTTAATTCTGTAAAGATTTTCTGTCTACTGAACAGCCTGTGATATATCGGATGTTGAAAAAGTGACGGTTTTCCAATGCTAGAATCTTTCTTTACTCAGAAGACAAATGGGGAAAAAATGATCTTCAAATCTCACAAAAATGAGAGAAGAGGTAGAAGACATTATGTAAAAAACAAATATGACCATTAGCACATTATTGGTACTGGCTAAGACCCAAATCACGGATGAAATAGATCAAATTAAGTAAGCTCTTGTACAGCACTTACTTAGTCTTTTTAGACTGGACCAAAACAAATGTGACAAAAATTTTTAAAAACAGTTTTCAGAGAGAACTGGAGGACTGTACTTTTCCTCTACATTGAAGTATTTTATAACTCTAAGTAGATATATGGATATGTGCAATAGCCTGAGAAAGAATTAATGTGGCTTCTGTAGAGGGAAGCCACATCTCAAAACCCATAGAACTTCTTTGAAATATTCAGCAGTGATTTGAATAGATTTGATTGATTAGTCTACTTGGATTTCCAAAAGTTACTTGACAAAGTCCCTCAAAACAGTTTCTTGAGGAAGCCATAGAAGGAAACAATCAATTAGCAGATGGTTAAAAAAATGTTAAAAGGAATAACAGTTTAGTTTACACAGTGCCTTGAGGTCATCAATGAATCTAATAGTCCAGAGCTGGTGTCTGCTACCCAAGCCAGTACAAGAGCTGAGATAAAAAAAGAGGTGACATTAGTTGGTTGGGATTTTTTATAATAAAAATTGTTCACAGTATTAAATTTCTGCCCAACTGCAAGAAGACTCTACTGAGATCAGTGATGAAGTATTAAATAGCAGATAAAATTTCATGTGAAAAAATATAAAATCATTAATATTGAACACAATCCTAGTTTCACATATTAAAAAGACTATTTTTGGCCTACTAAAACAATCAAGGAAATCTTGAAATCTAGATAGAAGTTACGCAAATCATCAAGTCTGTGACCAGTTAAAAATAATAAAAATAAGGCAACTCAAAATCCAACACCTGTTATGTTTAAGCATTGTCCCACGTATAAACACGTTATGGGAGCATCTCCATCTAATTTATCACCAAATACTCAGAACACTGTTGGACACACTGCTGGGAAACCCTCTCTAACTGATGGTTCTTAAGCAGGGAGGTTGGACTAGATGATCTGAAGAGGTCCCTGCCAGCTTCATTCATTCTGTGTTTCCGTGTCACATCTGAAGCACTGCATGCAAATTTACTGTTCTGATATGAACCATGAAGGTTCAGATTTAGCTTCAAATTTCTGAAGGCTGAGGGACTGCTCTAGGCACATGTCTAAGGACAGGTATTTTTACACTCCTTTCCAGGTATGTGATTCTCACTAGAGCTGGAGTTTGGACATTGGCCCAAGCAGTCCACTGATCTGACCCAGCACCACCATTCTTACACTATAAAGACTCAAATAATTTAGGATGACCAGTTCATTTTAAACTGTATTGCAAAGATTTGTGTACGCATTAGTCTGTAGATTCTGAAATGGCTGAAAGTTCTGAAAACAATGTTTCTAAACAAGATGTCTTCATAATCAGAAAGAAAAAGGTATCTATGCTACCACCAGAATTTATTCTCACTGAAAGGCACATTTAAGTTTTATTTAAACACAGTAACACGCACAGACAGTGTGTTACCTGCTCATCTTCAAGAGCAACAGCTGCATTTAGGTACATTTTCCACTAGGTAGGCATTAAGGATGTAGGAGAGCACATCAGCCTCCAAAGAGAATTTGATCTCAATTTGAGATAAGAATGGGACTAGAAGAATTTGGCTTATCCTTTTGTGATGTCAACAGAACAATACTGAACTTAGTGTTACCAACAAGAGGATATTGGTAATCAATGAGTTATTCTAAAGATAACTGGGAAGAACCCTCCTGAGTCATCCAGACAGCTCCTGGTAACATGGACAACCATGCCATACAGACTCTTTCACAAAATTATCACATACCAGTTTTAGGCACATTTCTTGTCTGTCTTGCTGACATTTAAAAGGCTGTTACAGAACTACAGATGCTTATATACTTTCCTCTAAATTACAATTTTTGTTGTAATTATGGTCAAAGTACTTTTCTCCTCCTTTGCATGTATTCCTCAAATATAAGTGAATTATTCTAGCTCACAGGTGTGGTTCTCTGCTGGAGAACTACCATAACCTTTTCCCAGCACCATCTGTTGGGAGTAAAGAAACCCAGTTCCTCTACAGTATATTTTACAGTATATTTTCAGATGCAATATTTACAAATAAGTTTAAAAGGGATTTTGCCTAATACATATGAGGGGCAAGCCTTTTATGTCACTGTTGAGTCACTTTTCACAATTGCAACTATTATGTGGGACAGATGGAAAATGAAGACAAATCAAGCCCCATAACTCACAGACCCATGAAATTTTCAAGTGCCTTGCAAAAACATGCTGGTTTTCTTTCTTGTTTGACAGATTTACTGGAGCTGAATCCTTCTACATTCAGGAATCAGTACATTTATACACACTTAATCCCCATTCCAAAAACAGGAGGAGGAAGATGCCTATCTGCATACTGAAACTAATCCCTTGCTCATACTGAAACATCAAGATTTCTGTTAGCTTTCTGACAAGCACACCAATTACATTATTTGGCCCTCATAGAAAAGAGACAGGTGTTGAATGATCAATTTTGCAGATTCTGAAATTGTACCCATTAAATACAGTGGAGATTATTTCTTCTGCTTTGCATAAAGCTGATTGAGAGTGCATTCTACAGAAAGCACTTGGAGCTGGGAGAAAAAAAAGATAAGAGCCCTGAATGCCCTTAGCCAAAGGAGCAAGGAGTTATCAAAACAACATAAAGGAAGAGATTCATCCCTGCTATGGGCAATACTGCAACAATTTTGATTTTTTTTTTAGTTTCAATTTGAGTGGGATAATGGCAAAGAAGGGAAAATTTTTATTAGCCACTTGCTTTTATGGATTTTTTTCCCTCTGAAGAAAATTTGATCATGCAAACTAACTTTCACCAAAAGCTCACCAGAAACACACTGCACATTACTTCACTCTTTTTGGTTTGTTTTTTTTTTTTCTGACATGCATGTTTGAGCAATATTCCTTTGGCTTGCTATGTATCTCATTTAATATTTTTATTATTGGCTTTGGCATAAACTTTGGAGTATGCTGGTTCAGTTTGCAGATGATAAAGCTGTGGAGGTATTGGCAGTAGAGCAAGGAGCTATAATATCAGAGAGAAAAAGCCTGTACTTACTACCTGGAGAACAGGAGCAAGAGAAAAGGGATAAAATTAAGCTGCATTAACTGCATAGTCATGCATTACAGACAAATAACAGGAGTTCTGCTACAAAATTTCATCAATTGCAAACAGAGAAGGAAAGTGGAAAACATACAGTTTGGGCAGCAACCAACCAGACAGCTACAAACTACCAAGACAGCAGCTGTGAAAAAGGCAAATGTGATTGTGTTCCATTCAATAATGTTTATTGTTCTTATTAGAAAAGTCTGAGAGTTTTATAACTGGAGGCAATAGACAAAGACAACTTCTGCAAACTTCCTATGTTCCAGTAGGGAAATAAATTACATGAAAGCTGCACCACTTTCAGTGTAACACATAAAACACAGTCCAAGCAGGAGTCAAAGACAGAAGGTGAAAACAGTTAAAAGAGGGACCTGACTGAAAACTCTCTTAAGACACCATGATACAAGAGATTAACATACTTAATTCTTGCAATCTGGTTGAGTCAAGAATGTCTTTAATTAACAAAAAATATAAAATGTGAAAGGAGTTGTAAATTTTAATTCAAAACTGTTGAAAAACTCCATGCTGTGAAACCATCCCTTACCCACATTTTGCCAGCACTTCAATTACTCATTATAACTCAAAACAAAGACAAATGCCAAAATATTTATCACAGGATGAAAATTCTGGGGTTTCTCAAATCTGACAACTAAGTCAGCTAAAAATATAAGGATAAAACAAATTTTAACAAGCATGACTCTGAAGAATTAAATATGGTCTTCTAATGGCCACATGCCATGTTGGCGACAAACACGTCTTGCTAATCATCATTATTCTATTTCAGCTGTGACTAGAGAAAAACCACAATAAAATGGTATTACTAGGTATTCAATAAAGTTAAGACACATTGTTCATAAGACCCATGGCAAACTATTGAAACAGGCTGACTGCTATGTATTTATTCTGTTACCTCACAAATAGCAAAAACAACCAGTTCACAGAGTAAGGACTGACAGGAGAAAAAAGTAAGATTTGCAGGTCTATTTATGCAACAAATAAATTTCACCAGCTCTAATTTAGACAGTCATTTCCAAGGGAAATACATCTACTGTGATTCTTCCATCACAAATGACATTTCATCTTTTCTAAAGTCATGCAGGAAAAGAATGCAAAGATGTTAAAATATTTTGCTTTATTTTTTCTTCAATACATAAATGTGGCAAGAACAATAAAAATAGACTAGTATATATTAAACCACCTGAAATCACTGCGCATTAACATGAGGTCATGTACTTTAGCTAGAGAAGCTGAATATTCAGATGGTCAAAAAGATACTGTTGAGCGAGTAGAAGGTGGTTTGGGTTTTTTTTTTCTCATTTGAAATTAATGATTCTCAGAAAATGAAAGATTATTCTCTTTATGCTACTACCAATCATACTAACCATGTGAACAACTTTTTATATTAATGAATAAAACTGCTTTTTTCACTCAGTTAAAAAACATGCTAGTGAATTTTAAGGTCTCTTCCATTTTCCATTACACAGTGACCCCCTCTGGAACTGACTTCTGATCCTACTTAGCATTCATCAGTTACTGATTTTAACTATTACCCATTACTTGCTGCTCTAGTAATATTTTTAAGACTAGAACTTGCCTTCTTCTTTCAACTCAAGTTAATCCTCTGCCAGTGAGTTAACAGACCAGAACACAATGAACAGTTTTGCTGCACAATCATTTGCAGCTTCCCTTGAAAAGATTGCTAAGAATCCTGGGGGTAAAAAAAGGAAGAGCGTGGGGGAGAAGAAAAAACCACTTTTATTATGTTTCTTCATCTGATCACCTGGAGCCTAAAGTCATTACACAAAATCATTAGTCATTTCCTAAGTGATCATCAGTAACTACACCATAAAGTTTCTTCCCATTACAGAGTCAGCTTTTCAGCCCTTCTCTGTTTAATTTTACGGAGCCTGTCAGACAGAGAATCAAGAGGGTTTGAAGAGAACATAGATGGATCACTCACTGCTCCTGCAGCATAAGACAGGGCAGGGAGTATCCAAGAAGCAGGCGGGTAAAAACATTCATGTACAGCCCTCTGAACTTAGATTATGACAATGATGTCAGAGTTCTCATCATCTTTTGTGCTCAGTTTTAACAAATCATTAATGCACAGCACGGGAAGCTGATAAGCATGTGTTCTCCATCACGAAAATAAACTATAAAGTACTATACACCTGATCAGAACTGTGATCCATTAAACCAGAAAACATATCAATAGACTAAAAAAACAGAGATAGATCGATAGATAGATAGATAGATAGATAGATAGATAGATAGATAGATATAGACAGACAGACATATCTATAGAGAGACATACACACACACACACATCAATGTGTGTCAAAAGAATTTCTTTTTTTTCTGGTCCAAAACATATTCTAAAAATATTCTAATTGGTCCACAACACAGGCTGGTGCAGAACACCTAAGAAATCAGAAACCAGCAAACAGCATCTTGTATATAAAGAGAATCTGAAAGAGGTACATCTTCGAGTCTGAATAAAATTCAAACAATTAATCATCAGAGAACATAACAGATGCACAATTTATGGTCAACCCTCCACAAAAGGATGCAAAACACCAATTCTTTCAAGACAGCGCTCTTTTTTTTTTTTTTTCAGCTAAACACAAAATAAAATTACATACCACAGCCTTTGACACTGTCAGGATGCCTCTGTAAACAAGGACTATTTAAAAAAAAATTAATATGAATATTATTTCAAAAATACTTCAAGATAATACCAGATTTCTTGTTTCAAGGATATTCATTAACATCTCACACACTTTTTTATCCCCATTCATTCATGACTGCAAAGTTGTTGATTGAAAGTAATTAATTTAGATTAAATTGGAATTCCTGCATTTCATTTCTGAGCTAATCCCAAATTCCTTATGTAAATTTCTTACCCACTGATGTCAACATCTGAGTTTTTTAATAAATGAGCAAATGTCAACAAGCAATTCACAACTTGTGGCAACTGATCTGATTGACTGACCCTCTCAGTCACATGATGCTGTGCTGCCTCAATAGAAAATAGATAAAAACAAGACATTTGTGAACATTTTTGTTCATGCCGTATTCAGTTCTGCTAAAGTTTGCGGAGCAATCAAGGTCATCTTCATTAATAAAACCACACTCAACTGAGTATTTTAAGATGCATATCAGTATCCAAAATCTGTGAACCTGGCAGACATGGATATGCTTTAAAGATCCAAAGACTGAAAATCAGTAAAATATATTGGTGTGTTCACAATCATTTGAATCGAGAAGAAAATATGAATATTTGCAAGAAGAAAAAATTATTGCAGAGAAGGTGAGAAAAGTATGATCACATGACCCTATTGTAGAATGGTAACAATTTCTTAAATCTAAACAAGGGTGGTTTGTTTGTATTTTTCACAATGCCTGGAGACAAGCCAGATGAGAGATGCATCACATATTTCTAGTGAGGAGGGCTTGGCGAAAAGGATTGTGGAGATGACATCAGTTCTGAGCCAAAGCTGCACTTCTGGCATCTTCTCTGTGGCATATGGACGCTCACAATGAGGTATGCACAGAACACAGACTAAACATTTGTTGAAGGGCATAAAATTTAATATTTTGTTTCTGAGGCTGTGTGCTACGAATCTTGGACTTGCTTTTACCTTATGCCCCCACAGAACACCATGATAAATAGATAGCAAACTGTCAAACAGTAGCTTGGTTTATAATTAGGATTTTTTTTTACATGGGGTCCCCATTTCCTTCTTTTATGATTCTTGAATTCTGGCACAGATAACCACGTACATTACAGGTGTCCAGCTTATAATCTACAGCATTATGTTGCTTTCAGGTGATCACTTGTGTCAGAATTAGCATCCAATTCCAACCACTGAATTCAGTGGTTCATACCAAGTATTGTCTCTCCTCTTGTTCTCTGAATTGAACCTATTTTCTGATTGAACCTATCAGACAATATTCAGGAAGATAAAACTTCTTTGATCTGAGTGACTGAAGAGGATAGTTAGCCCGTTCTAGCAAGTACTTGAACTTTCATAGGTGGGGTACGTGATACAGAAAACTGCTGAGTATTTTTACACTGACCACCATCACTGGTGGTCTGTTTAAATGTGGCTGTTTACTATATGAGCAAGCATTTAAATATCTGCTACTGGTAGAATTCTGAAATTGTTACCATCACAATCCATTACGCAATAGTATGCACACTTAGACACGCACCAAAAGAAACAGTGAAATGAGCACATAATGCTTCTCACTGGACTGCAGTAAACTTATCTGCCCTTCACCCGGAATCAGACAGGCTTATCACACAATCACACTCCGTGAAATCCTTTCAACTGCACTTCAAAATACTTACTCAATTTTTGATGAGCCTTGTGGGTCCCTTCCAACTCAAGATATTCTATTATTCTCTCTGTAGCATGCTAAAAGAATGACTTTATTACATCTAACCTCTTGCAGAATATTGCAATGTTTTTCAAGTCTGACAATTCTCTTACCAAAAATTACAGCATTTCTTTCCACTCCTAAAACCAATCTGTGTAAAAAATTTTTCAGCATTCTTAAGAACACTTCAAGAACTATTCATTTTCTCCATTAGAAATTTAATTTTTTAAATTTAAAAATATTTTATCAAACACAATGAAATAACTGCATAGTGGCTGACAGAAAACAAACAAACAAAAACCCTAGAATTTGAAAATAAAGAAATAATTATTTTCTAATATAATTTTAAATATTAGTAGCTCTTTTTTTAAGTATGAGAAAGCTGTTAAGATTACACAGAATGATCATCTATTCATTCCAGATATCCAAAACTGCTCCAGCACCCCCTTTACCAAAAAGAAGGTAATGGCTCTATTTGTTGACAATTCATTGAATATACAAACTAGAAAGAGTACAGAAGGAATGCAATACTCTGCAATGACTAACTACTCTGTCACTGAGTCACTCTAAGTTCTGATTTTTTATTCATATAATATATACTCCTTTTGACTTCTGAGTTAATTAAAACTTGAGCTGACAGACATTGATCTGTGCATTCTATTGAATGCATATCGAAAGCATCATATTAATCAACTTGCAGAATAACTACAGTAACATTAAATACAGTAGCTCTAGGACACATAAACCAGGAAAGCACTAGCAAGTGGTTCAGTGCAGTAAGAGCACTGCAGTGTTACAGACAGTAGCAGTGTGCTGGTACCAACACACAAACTTTCTGGGGGTTTTGCATGAGATGAGTCCTGATCTGGTCCTGTGAACTGACAGTTCACAAAAGGTTACAGTGGACCAAGTGCTCCTGGAACAGCATCTTCTGGTTCAGTTACATTCAGTCTGCTCTGTGTGCTCCAAGAACAACCGCCAATGCAAGGCAAAGCACACAAAGAGTGGATGACTGGGGCATTTGATTCAGAGAAGCCACTCCTGATCCAAATGAAATTTTCAGTGTAGATAAATCCACAAGCTGCCTTTTAAAAATAGGAAGGGAGCATTATAAATAAAATTTCAGTGCATCTGTAATTTGAAACGTGCAAATATATGCCATTATCAGTAGTTTAGTTAGGTTCATATTTAGAAGAAGAAAAGTTTGTTTCAAACTATTTTTATATTAAAAATATTATGATTTAGATCATAGAATCTCAAATTGTAAGGGACTCATAAGGATCATAGAGTCTAACTCCCTACTCTTTGCAGGGCTGCCTAATGCTAAATCATATAAGTCCAGATGCTCTTTGAACTTTGACAGCCTTGGTGCTGTGGGGAGCCTGTTCAGTGACCAGCCACCCTCTGTGGAGAACCTTCTTTTAATGTCCAGTCTGAACTTTCCCTGACACAGCTACATTCCCTTTCCTCCAGTGCTGTCACTGGTCACCACAGACAGGAGGAGCACTACTACAGACACTGCTCCCTCTGAGGAAGCTGTAGACCACAACAGGGTCACCCCAGACTTGTCCAAGCTGAATGAACCCAGTGACCTCAGCTGCTCCTTGTAGGTCTGGCCCTTGAGATCTTTCCCCATCTTGGCTGCCCTTCTCTGGACACACTCTAATAGCCTGATGTTCTACTTGTACTGAGACACACAGAGCTGCACACAGAGCTTGGGGTGGAGCTACGCTGCTACTACTGTTTGTACTAGAAAACAAGTGACCTGTTTATTTACAGATGTATCAGGGCAGTTTCTTCCACAGTAACAAGTATTAACATGTGCCTGAAAGAAGGTGTTATAACAGTGTTGCCTTCTCTGACATGACTGTCCACAAGAACTGACACCTAAACACTTTGTCCATGGTTGACTGAATCAACAAATATGTTTTGCATCATGATGGTAAAAATGCTGTATTTAAGGTATTAACAGGAATCAGAAATACCTATAAGCCACTACACATTTTACCATCTGTTTTCTGAGACCTAGTGAAGCAGGCATCGAGTTTGCAGTTCGATGCAAAACTCAGGGCTACAGGAATATAATGCTTTATTCCACAAGTTCCAACTGTAAACAGGTTTTTATTACTGTCTTTAAAACTCATTTAAAAACAAGAATGGAACGTCAGCTGTGCCATCAAATACTCAAAAAATCTTTATTTTTTTCTGTCTAATAAACATGTAGAGAGATATAATGTTTATACAGGTAACTTAGTGCCTAAGCACTTGGACAACAGTGTCAATAAAAATCTCCCAAGGTAAGGTTCAAAAAAATCTATCCTAAAAGCCCATTTCCTCTCCATGATTAGAGAGTCTCAACTGGAATGGCATGTCTACTCTCAAATGGTTTTTATTTACAGATTGGTAAATTTTATTTTCTTGCTTTTTCAACACAGCTTTTTAAGTCAACCAGTCATTGAACTGGACCTGACAAAACTGAAAAAAAAAAAAAAAAATTAAAAAAAAAAAATCTCTTACTGCACTGAGTAAAGAACTTTAGTTGTCAAAACCTGGGTTATTCACTGCAAGTTCTGGTTTCTGGTACCAAAGTGAGGAATTTCATCCAGAACACCATGTTAAGAAGCTATAGAGCTACAGGAAACAGTAGCTGCCTGTTATTAATTATCATTTATGATTCTCTGTAGTCCAACATGCATTTTGATAGGGGCTGACTTCCCCCTCTCTTTGAGTAGTGCCTTGCTTAACTAAAATGTGACACCCTTGTTCTGGGCAATTTAGCATTGAACTGTCTTTTCCACAACAGCTCTGCTTCAACAAAAGGAGAAAGTCATAGGTTCACCACAGAAGAGTCTGCAGTCAAATGCTTAGTTCATTTTTCTGGGGGAAAGATGAGGTGGTCAGAATGCCTTCAGGATGAAAATGAAGTGAAAATTTTCAATAGTCTATTCCAGATGGTGCCGCGCATGAAAGACACCATTTTCCACATCTACTTGTCACTTTTGCCAGCTCCAAAAGGATACCATGCCCTCACTATCTCCTGTTTTCCCACTTCAAAGCAAGGTCCAACACACCCATCACAACATTCCCAAATGAGCCCTTAGACACATCGCTTCAACAACCTTCACTTTCGGCAGAGATTGCCTGAATGAAAATGCTTGCTGCTTACCTGAAGGTGTGAGGGTAACAGGAAAGTTACAGTTCTGGCAAAATGTGACCTGGAGAACAGGAAAATTCACACAGGCCATTTCTGCTCAAAGATTATTCTCATCCTGATCTCAGCCAGTTAAGCATCATGTGCTGTTGGTTGAATGCCTGCATCACTTTGGAAAGTCCTCAGGTCCAGTGCAAAAAGTCACAAACAAGTAATCAAAAGTGTTATTGAAGAAGAGACAGACCTACTTTAAATGCACTCCAAAGCAATATGAGCAAGTGATTTTCAAAATAAACATGGCAAACAGTCTGTAAAACAAATTACTCTTGAGAGGAACAGAAAAAGGAACCTTTTTTTTTAATGAAGGATTGGAGGGAAAAATAATTGGCTTGCTTTCAAAGCAAAAACTGCTTGAACTTCAAAGCATCAACTGCAACCCCAATCCATTTCTATAAAATAATGCTTTTATCAGCTAAACCAACAAGTTTTAGCTTTGTTAGCTTAAAGCAGCTAACAAGAAAGTTAGCAGATTTCATATACTACTGCCATTACAAAAGTAGACACTAGGATGACAGCTTTCATAAATAGAGTAAGATGTCATTCTGCTCACTGAAATCTTGAGTTCAAACCACACATTGGATTAAGCTCTCTCTGTGCTAAAAACTCAAGGACACAAACCACCTATGATTCAGCTCACACTGTCAATTCAAGGTAAGTTGCTAAGTACTGAGCACCTTTCAGTTTGAGGTCTTCAACCAGGATCACACAGCTGAAACACTGCCCATGCAGGAAAAGGTAACCTTGGAAGATTTATCATTCTTAAAAGAAGAAGGATGCCTGTAACTTTTATCTGTTGGATTTTTGTTTGGGTTTCTTTTTAACTATTGTTAGTTTACCCCCTGAAATTGAATGAGGGCCCTAAAGATTTGATTGGAAATACTTTCATCTGCATCTGTCCATTTTCTAGATCTGCAATACGCCTACAATAGCAACATTAGACGGTTTCAACTCACATAGTTACGCAGTTAGTTAGGCAAAGAGGTGCATGCTAAGTAAAATTCCATACCTAAAATCACAACAAAGAGAAATTCCTTTATTTTCAGTATTGTTGGGTATCATAGAGATCATTATTAAATTTCCCCTTCACTCAAATACAGTTTATAGACTAATTCCAAATTCAGAATGTCTGTACCAAAAGATAGAGCATGGGTAGCCTAAGGCTAACCAAAGGGTTTAGTTTTTGAAGAAAATACAAGCTTAGAATACAAAGTTTTCAAAATCTTTTTCCAAGCGAGAGTGTAAATTAAGTTTTTAGATTAAATACACTAAGAACAAAATTCCAAACTTCTTAATCAATGATGCAATCTGTAAAACAAAGATTTTTTGTAAAACAAACCCCAAAATTTCATCTTTTACAGCATTTTGAACTCCAGTTATACACAAAAAACCCTTGTAAGAAAGAGACTAGAAGGAAGGTGAACTAGCCAGGCATTAATAGAACCTATCAGAATAAAAGCCTGTCTAACCCAGAGTTCTGTCTCTAAGAGTGGCCAAACACAGATGCCTCAACAATGAAAGAACAGAGAAAACCCCTGTCAACACTATCAGAGAATACCCTTATAACACTCAACAATTTAAGAGTTCAGTAGTATCTTCATGTTTAATCAGTCTCAGTGGATTTCTTGCATGTAACTTGCCCAGTTGCCCATTAAGTCCATGTAAGATTTTATCATCCGTAATATCCAGCACAATGACACACTGTGCTGACATGCCCTTCCCTCCTGTCACTTTTTTGCTTAATAACCCATTTTTTTGTCAGACATCCTGCAGAGTTTGCATTAAAAAAATAAAACTAGCAAAGATGCACCTCTGACCAGTTGTTCCATCCATGCCACACGTATCTTCAGATATCTCTGGTTTAACGTCACAATAGGATTTACCAGAGAGAGAAAATAACTAAATGGTTTCTCCTCTACAACCATTTTATTTATCTGAACTGAATTTCATCCACCACTTAAATGCCCAAACAGTCCAATAAGGTCTTTCTGCAATTCTTCACAGGTAATACCATCCTTAAAACCCTTGGCAATTTACAAAGACCAGCAAGTATCACTGTTCAACCCCTTTACATATGAGCATATTGAGCAGCACAGACATTTAAACTGATTCCTGTGGAACTCCATTGTTTAAAGGCAATTGTTTACTCCTAGTGTTCAGACATTTATTATTTTTCCTAGCAAGATATTCCTCCTCTTCTTCCACAACTCCTTAGCTGGTCATGCAAGCATGAAATATTGAATACAATGGTTTAGGGATCTGCCAGACATACGTTGCAGAAAGGGTACTCCTTCCAAAGGCAAATTCCCATACTTGGCCACAGGTGTCCAAATGCAGGCCTTTGCAGTGTGACAAAAGACATCTTTTAATCCCTGTATTTGTTAAAGATACTGTAAGGACAGTGTTTCCTGTTGCTTGTTTTGGTATAGTTTTTTTTATTTACTGCATCTAAAGGGGCCACATACGCATGTTTTTCAGCCTCACTTGATATACTTTCACCACCACTAACCTACGCAAGGATTATTTTCTTGTAGGCACAAGCAAATTCATCTCCAAAACTAAAAGGTTGGAGACAGGGTTACTGAGAAGACACAACACATTTTTATATTAGACTTAGGAAACAAGAATCTCCCTTATAGAATTGCCAAGATACACCTATCAGAGGACGACTGAGATGACCATCTGCACACTGGATTCCATTTCTGAAAAGATCTCAAAGTCACCCTTGGGACATAAGGACTGAGAACTCACTGCCATACCCATGAGAGCAATTTTCCCTCAGAGCCTGTACCCCTCCAAGTTCTTCTCCCTCCATTCTCCATCTCTTGATCTTTGATTGAGAAGGTTGTGATCTCCTGTATTCTTTCCACTTTTGTTTTAATCTTATTTCCTAGTTCTATCCAGCAGCAGTGCAAACCCAGTGGCTCGCATCTCTGCACTGGTTGGGTGTGGTTATCTTCCATGTTCAAATCTTTTGTTAGTGTTTCAGAATCTGTTTTACCTTGCAAGGTGTAAAACCCCACTGCACCTCAGCTTTACTGTAAGACTTTTACAAGCGTTAATTCTTCCTTCCTCAGACCGAAGAGTCCACATTTTAAAGGCTCTTCCCAAGCTATGCAATAAATCCAGCATGTATCACCAATACAGATTACTTTCAAACAAAGCCCACAGTCACTAGCACATATAGTGAGAGGATTCTAGACAGACCACACCAAACATTAGTAACCCAGGTGGCAGAGTTGGTATCAACTGCTGTAATTCAGCTTCATTCAGCTTCACCCTTTTTTTTTTTTGTGTGTGTGTGTGTGCATGTGTGTGAATTCTGCGCATGAAACTGAGTGCTGGGTTTACATTTCCTGTTTTACATTTTATTGTTTCTGCATAGGTGTACTGTGAAGTCTAGTATAAATGTGGAAAGCATAGTAAGCATACATAAAACTACACCTATTTAAATCTGGATGGGAATAGTAGTAATAGTGGCAAAAAGGTAGCAGCAGATGCTTAAGACCTGGTCAGCAAGCCAAGATTGATACTATATTTTATTCCGACCACCTCTTCTGTCCCTATCAGATACAGTACAGCAAGCACAGGTGTGCTTTGTAACACTAACTTTCATTACATGCCTTTTCTGAAAAAATATTGTACCAAGACAATCATGTTATTATCTGCAAATTTCCCACAATCATTCAGGATTTTAATACTCTACCTCTGGCAAAATTAACAATTGCTATTTTCTACCTACTGACAGAGATTTAAATCAGATACTGTGAACCCTTAAAACAAAAGCTGTGATTTTCCCTTTTTAAATATTATTTTCTATCCAGAAATTCAACATGAACCAACAACTGTACTAAGAGAGCCAAAACTGCACATTAGATACAGCATTTTACACCAGACTTCAGTTAAAAAAAAATCAACACAACAATAAAACCCCAAAACTGAAGACTTGGGACCTTCAAGTTGCTTGTCAGGAGCATCATCGGGGCAGTAGTGCAAAATTAATGAATGAAGATGTATCAGCTCACTCTTCTACACTGCGCTCCAAAGGCTCGGCTCTGCTTGCAGAGGCCTATTCGGGGACTCCTGTCTCGGGTGGGAGTTTTGTCAGCGAAGGGTTTAACGGTGCCGATAATGGCGATAGAACGAGAGAAGGTCTGGGATGAAGGGATGCCGTGAATAAGGTGATATTTCGGCGCTCCCCAAGTGATGCCACCCTTCCATCCGACACCGTGCGGGGGCTTGCATCCTGCCAGCGCACACAGGTACCCTGACTAACGCAACGCTACTCGCTCGGGCCAGCGTCCACCGAGATAGACCCATGCCTTCTCCTAAAAATCACTCCCTCTTTCAGGGGATTTTCGTGACTTGGCTCCAGGAGGAAGGGAGGAGGTGGGGGTTGGGGGGGGAGAGGGCTTCAATTTTCCTTCGAAAGCCTACAATGCCGCGAAAGCCCTCACGCTCCTCCGCTGCCGCTCACGCAAACCAAAGTTTTGCCGCTCTCGCCATAGCGAGACCCACCCCCGCCACCCCCGAGCCCCCCAGCCCGGCCCGGCGCCGCCTCACCGTCCCAGCTCGGACTCCAGCTCGAAGTAGTGAGCCAGGGTGTCCTTATTGGAGCCATCGATCCAGTAGTCGGGTGCGGCGGACCCGGGGCGGCCGACGGCCGAGGAGGAGGAGGAGGACGAAGACGAGGAGGATGAGGAGGACGAGGAGGATGAGGATGAGGAGGGCATGGTGACTTTCAGCATGCCGGGACGCCTGCTGGGGGCTGTCCCCTCCTCCGCACCCGCTGCAGAGCGCAGAGCGGCAAGGCGGCGGCTGGCGGCGGCGACAACACCTCACCTCCCTCCCTCTTTCTCTCCTTCCTTACTTATTTCCCTCCTTCTCTCCCTCCCCCCCTCCCTCCTTCTCTCCCTCCCTCTCTCCCTCCCTCTCTCCCTCACTCCTTCTCTCTCCCCTTCTCCTCTCCTTCCTCCTCGCGGCTCCCCAGCCTGGTGGGGCGGCGGGGCGGGGCCGGGGAGGGGCAGGGACCGCCCCGGGCGGGGGTCGCACCGCCCCCGGCTCCTGCGCGTCCCCTCCGCGCCCCTGCGAGCCTAGGGAGGTTGATTTCTTCCCGCAGGGAGCGACCCCCGGGACCACCCCGGGACGGCGAGAGCCCTGCAGTTCCCCGGCACAGCCGAGCGGGCACCGGGAGCTCCCAGAGCCCTTGGAGCGGCGGACCCGGCTCGACGCGGGGACCACCGCAGGGATGGAGAAATGGCATCCCTATCCAGCTCGGCGGGGCCGGGAGGGATGCGCAGCCCGTGGCCAGGCGGCCCTCCATGCTGCAGCATTCCGGCAGCTCCCGGGCGGGAGTTCGGGAATTCTATCTCGCCGTGAATTTGGGGAGGTGGGTGTGTGGGTAGGGAATGAACAAGGCAAACAGCGGTGGGAAAGAGACTGACAAATGGTCGACCATGACTAAAAATATTTTAAAAAAATAACAAAAAACCACCCCGCATAGCTTTCCTTCCCACCAGAGAACTAAAAGAAGACGTAGAGAAATAAGATTGCTGTGCTGCTATGCCACTCTTTAACAGGTTATGAAATCTGCAGATCATGGAATGCATTTGATTTATACTAATGCATGCTATAGCGCCGACTGCAAAATCCTCAGCCAGAAGCGTCTGTAGAAGCGCCGTCTCTGTTGGTGTAGTGGTGAAATAAAACAGCAGCAGTTGTGTGTGCCTCGCATGCATAGTGTGCCAGATCAATCCCACTCACATCCTCTCCATGCTGTTTCACCCACTCATACTGCCATGCCAGCAGAGGCAGGAGGTAAAGTGGACCATGTCCAAGCCTTTGCAGCAGAAGGGACAGAAGTATTGTCCTCTAATTTTCAACCACAATTCATTATCCTGTTTTTAAACATGGTATTTCTCGGTCAAATAAAGCACAGACTCTTGTTCAGTATTGTGCTAATCAGGTGTACAAATGTTTTCCAAGATATTTTGTTTCCCTCCATATATGTCTCTTACTGGGGGTTTTTTTAAACTTCTTTACTGTAGCCAGATGGGGCAATTAATCTTAATTCTGAACATTTTAACTTCTCAAAGACCTTAAAAAATGCTTCTCTCTGCTTAACCAGATAATAGAAGAAATATCTGCTAAACTGGTTTTTGTTAAGGGTGGGAAAAGATAAAAGAGATAAAGGAGACAGATAAAGCCCTTTCCTTTCGAGTTTACTTATTGCCATTGTAAAATTAAAATTTAGATCCCCATCATCATTTGAGATTTTATCATTTTCAAATTCATATTTGAAAGTCAGGAGAAAGTAACTCAAAGTCCTGATTTGCCAACAAAGTTCCATCCAATCCAGTTTGTTAGAAACTCAAAACTTCCTTTGGGATGAGTTTTGTGCCCAGAGCACTGAATGTTACAAGGCTAAGATCAGCATCCCCACAGCAGGCACACAGCCTTTTCACTGTTGCTCATATGCACTTCCAACCCTTCAGCTTGCTCTGTCTCTGCTGGTCAATGCAGAACTTTTCTTCATAAATCTTTGGTTGATAGGTGACAGTTTTTTCCTCTTATATTTGTTGATAGCAACTCCTGGAAGAAGAAATGGTCACTGATGAAGAAAATCAAGACACCCACAAAATGGCAAATCTACACACTTAAAGACAGTGGTATTCCACTTGATATTTTTGTTTAGTCAAGGGTCTAACATATTCTAAAGCCAAATGGCAGGTATATTTCTGTTGTGGTGGGATTTTGTAAAGAATATTTAGTAAGATTATGTTTATCCAGGTACATGCAATCAGATTTGCATCTCAGATGATCTAGATATGGTTACCATGAGTCTTTAGGCATTCCTTGCTAAAAGACATAGCACAAGCGATTTTTTAATTCTTTTTTTTTTCCACTGGGTTACCTAGGTGAAAGGCATTTTACTTTCCTTAAAACTCTGAGCTAAACTGAGCTGAATTGCACCATGCTGCCAGCCTACTACTTGAAAACTCACTGGACCTTATTCTTCAGAATATCCACTTCCTTTAAATATGAAAATAACAACATCCAAATAAGTCCATATGGAATTAAAGCCAGTCTTCAGGTTGCACAATGCATCTAACCAGCAAAGAAATGCCTTTCAGTCTCCAGGAAACCAAAGGCAGCATTTCCAATGCACAGTAATCCACTCAGATCTATGTGAAGATTTGCATCATGATTAGTGGACCTGAAACTAAGGCACTAATAAAGCTTCATTTATGTATTGGTGGCATGCTAAGTATGTAATTTTATTATGGAACTACAAATCTCATCATTTGCCTGCTAACAAATCCACGTTACAAACTCAAAATAAGTTCAAGGAGGAAGCAGTTTAAATGAACAAAACATACATGCAAGAGATGCCCAACCACCTATACCCAAAAATTTAGTCCCCAAAGCAGGAATTTAATGTAGTGTCTTGATGGAGGTGTGGAATCAGTAATCTTTCTGCCCATCTGGTTACTGCAGTCCTGTTTTGTGAATGCTCTTGTCCTTTTTTATAGACTTCACTGCATTAGGTATAAGCAGTTCATACTTTACAGGGTTAAATTAAAAAATGAGTACAGGATAACAACTTTTAAAACTTGATTTCTGAAATTTTCCTGCAATTCTAGCAGCTAGATCTTGTGTAGAAACTCAAGATCAAGCAAATTCTGTCCTAAAAGGTAGTATTATTTACAAGAAGCAAACTGTTCTCGTTAAGGAACATTTCTTTCAAAATAGCTTTCATGTACTAGAGGTTCCCTCTGTACATGGACAATCCAGTATGTATTCCACATTCTGCACCCACCTGATGCTTATCTGCTGTATGTGTAATGTAAATTAGGTCTGCAACAGAAGTTACTCAAATCGTGTCACATATAAGTCAAAGAACTTCAAGGCAAATCCCCAAAGCTTTCACTTCCCTCACCTGTCATTGATTTTTCCCTGCTGAATATAAAGACCTGCATTACATTTTATTTTCTGAAACACCTTTCATCTTGCACTCAACTTCCAGCATCTCTGGATGACTGTGCAAGCTTCCACTGAATGCCCGTCCATTAGGAATACCAAAACCTTCTGCTAATTTCTTTGGTTTTATTTGTGTAGAGGAAGCCTTATGACTTATATTGAAAAAATTCACCACAGTCTCTTAACTTATCATCTTTCATGCTGTTTTATATGTAAATTGAAGTCTACTTGATGATTTATTGAGCTGCTGGGTAAAGATGGACTCTTTCATCAGCTGTGTATGTGAAAAGTTTAAATCAGCCAAGAATGAACACAGTGCCAGGAGAGGCCAGGAGAACAGTGGTGTTGGTGAGGAGGTGTGTTTATGCAAGAAAACAAGAGGAGCAGAGAGATCCTTTGTAGAGTGACAATAGATGTGAAGGGCAACAGCAACATGTCTTTTTGCCTCAAGACCACTTCTTTTGCCAATGTCTGGGAAAATGGAAACATGTAAAAGGGATGAAAATAAAGTGATTGCCAGAAGATAAACTGTTAGAAAACAATATGATTCATCCATCCCTGAACTACATTATGTGGGCTGCAGTTATCAATAGGGTCATTTTATTGTCATTGCAGAAAGATACACAGAACAGTTATCTTTGCAATATAGTCACAGCACTTATCTTTCCTGTCCCTCTTTAAGTGCTTCAATAAATCATTTGATTTCTAGGATGTGGGAGGATGCTTGAAGCATTCCCTTTCATTTTGCAGGATCAAACAGCATTGGTTCACACAAAAACCCAAAACACTAAAGCTGATCCACAAGTCTATGAGTCATTAAACCCAAATAAACCAACCACTTGAGGACAAGCTTCACAAAACAGAAGTTGCCTAGTAGGAGTCACAGAAGTTACACATAGCTCTTCCTGAGTGAAGCCCCCTTATCTGCTGCTGCCTCTCTAATTCCTGAGCAAACAAAATCCAGCTGAAAGTCCTCTGCCCTTATTAGCAGCTCTAGAAATTTCTCCAGAATAAAGTGTTTCTTGTTTCTAATTTGGAACTTCTTCTGGCCCTCAATCCCAACACACCAACACCCCCCCCCTTTCTCCCACCCCCGCCCCCAAATGCTATTATGCAGTTTTTAAATAGGAGATTTAAACTCCTTCCATTGCAGGGAAAAAGAACACTCTTCTCTCCACAGTCCCTATGAAAAATAGTAACCCATGAAGTGAACTCTAAAATGCACAGGTAAGAATACAAATTTTCCTACCAGGTTTAAGGTAGAAGCCTTTCAAGATTTTCAACATAAAGTTGAAAAAATATTAGGAAAACAGCTGCAGAGTCCTAGTCACAGTCAAGCACTTCTGAAGTAAAGGCTGACAATATAGTTTCTTTCACTTTCAAGAAAGAAAAGAAAATTTCATCCTTGTTTTGGTATTTGAAAAAAGACATCTGCCTACAGGAAATTATAAAAGAACTCTAAGAGGAAGGCAAAGTTTGCAATTTCTGAGAAATGGCCATTTTTATGAAGCAAACTCACTTTCCCAGGGCAGCCTGGAGTCTAACCTCAATTCAGTTGTAAATCAGTCATTTTGGAGGAAGGGTGGAAGGAGGTTTGGGTATGATAGCACTAGTAGCTTATGTGGATATGCAATGAATTCAAGAAATAAGAAACTACACTTTTAAAAAAGTCCTTTTTATTCTTTTTCCTGAAATTTATGTTTTGTCCAGTGTAAAAAAAAACATTAAGGAATCAGTTGAAGGAGAAGAGTTGCCACTCACCTCATTTTAAAAGTTATTCAGAGGGTGCGCATTTCATTTGACTGATTTGTGAGCAAAATCCAGTTAAAAATTCAGCAGATCCCTCTGTGTTACATTGCTTAGCAGAGAGAAACTGTCTAAGCTGTTTACTTGATTTTCCTGTATAACTATAAGCAGATTCAGCAGTGCAAGTTTATTTACCACAGATGGAAATCAAACTCTTCACTGCCAGCACCTCAGCACCTTATCTAGCAGTAAAGCAAGTTCAGTAGCTGAACATTATCAAGAAGTTGATAGCCATGGCTATAGTCATAAAGCTAGAGAGCTCAAGGACTATCCCTACTGTTGTTCTGTAGGACAGCTAATTTACTAAACAGGTTAGCTGGTAAGTCTTCCCTTTCCAGTTATATTATTTTGCAACCTCCTCCTATCCCAAACAAAATAAATTAAACCCCACTGTGTTGTGAAAAATAATTATGGCCATCCATTCTGATGCTGCTATCTAGTATGGGACCGATCTTCTCTTTTTCGCTTATTTGCCCCATATTTGAGTGGCTACAAGTTGAGAGGGCTCTTAACTTAGAGTAGCTGTGACTGATTTTGCCGGGATTTGAGTGTCAGTGACAACGGTGGGAAACACAGTTTGTATCCAGGGTATGGTACAGAAGAGAAAAAATAGCTATCATAATTTACTTCAGTGATTTCTGATTGGGTTGCTTCCAGTTCTGTAAATTCAGGAAAATTGCAGCTTCTATGAGCAAGGAAATGGCTGTAGTTTATTGATATTTTTTTGTACATCATTCTGATTAAGCATCCAGATATGGTCTTGTTCAACTGCAATCTAATCTGTTTGAGTGTCCTGCCCAGTACAGATGATAACAGACTTGCTGTGTGTTAGCTAAATGGCCTCTAAAAAAGATCAATTTTTGTGGAAAAAAAATCCAGATATTATGACATCATCACATTTAAACACAAAAGTTAAATATTTAGCTACTTTAGTCCAGTCTGGGACTGCACTTTTGGTCTTCATGAGGACAATCACTTCAAGTGACGGATCTGATGCTTCTGTTGATGCATCTCGCAATGAGACAGAACTCATGTGGAAATGCCTACACTTGACTCTTTCAGAGAATAATTACTCCATTTACTCCGCTATACACTGAATGTCTATGTTGGTGGGTTTTTTTCTTTTACAGGTCCCATATTTGAATCCATATGGCCCTACTGTCACTACTGATATTTCCCTGACACAGGTTGACCAAAGACACGTAGCAGAAGAGCATCCATATCCCAAGAAATAATGTTTATAAGCTTATTTGTGGGCAAATGTAGAGGGAACGATGAGGAAAACAGAAATTTAAGCTCACATTGTTTCACTTAGATGTGGTGCCTATTTCAGGCCTGGTCCATATTGCCTCCACTTCATCTCCTCAGACATATAAATCTTACCTAAGTGTTCCACTCTTCAACAGCTCCTGTGTAAAAGCCCTGGAGCTCCAGGATAAAACTTACTTCACTGTGATTACCTTTGTCCATATCATCTCTGGATTTCTCAGTTTTTGATTCTTGAAAATATACTGCAACTAATTTAACCCTGAGGGTCAAGAACAGCTTATTGTTAGGTAAAAGGAGGCCTTTCAGCACCTCATCTGAGAAGCATCCACATAAAGATCTTTACCCTGTATTTATTACAATTCAGGAATAATTAATGTAATGGAAGAGTGTGTACAGGGATACCTTACACTAAACTGCTGATGAACAGCTGATGAACTGCTGATGAACTGCTGATGAATAGGTCTTAGCACTATTCAGCAACTCGGTATCATTAAACCCACTAAATAGAGGTGCAGGGGTGTATTAATATAGCATATATAACTTCTGCAGCTCTCACAAAAAACTGGGAAACATTGGAAATACCTAACAAATTCAGTCATGACTTAAGATCATATGAGATTATACTTTCATAGAAGATATACCACACTTGTAAAAAACAAAAATCTGAATCCCTCCAAGGCAAAACAGAATTAAGTATATCTAAGTTGCAGCACTGTAATTTCCTCATATACATCATATACATATGTATTTAAACAAGGTACATCAATAAAATTGTGCTTTTCTAAGCACAAGATAACAGTTTTATTTGCACTTTGTGAAAATCATTTTGTCTAAATTCTTGTTTAGCTTCATTAGTTTTCTAAATCTGTACCATTCATTAATTACAGTAGTGGAAATTAACAATGATGATCACAATGATGATTTGTGGACTGAACAAATGCATAATTCTATTATTATACATGCCCCTTCAACTACCATTTTTCCAATTAAAATGGAACAAGATTAAATGTAGAATACAAAGCAAGCTGGTAGAATCTCCAGTAAAGCTGATTGGATACCTTGTGCAGAGATGGTATTTCAGAATCTCCACCTGTGTGCCCCAGTAAGACCTCTGTGAGTGTGGTGGGTTGATCCTGGCTGGTTACCAGGTGCCCACACAAGCTGTTCTATCACTCCACTCCTCAGCTGAGAGGAGGAGAGAATATATAACAAAAGGCTCTTTGGACAAGATAAGAGCAGGGAGAAATCAGCAATTACCATCATGGGCAAAACAAATTCAACTTAAACCACCCTCCCTCAAGCCCACCTCTCCCTTGTTCCAGGGCTTAGCTTCCAGTTTTCTGTGTCTCCCCGCCAACACTGGAGGAGGACAGGAAATGGGAGCTGCAGTCAGTTCATACCATGTCTCTGCCTCTCCTGCCTCCTGAAAGGGAGGACTCCTCACGCTTCTTCCACACTCCAACATGGGGTCCCTTTCCATGTAAGACAGCCCCCCAGGAACTTCTCCAGCATTAGTCCTTCACACAGACTACAGCTCTTCACAAGCTGCTGCAGTCTGAGTCCCTTTCCTGGTTTGTAGTCCTTCAGGAACAGACTGCCCCAGTGTGGGTCTCACTGAGGGTCACAAAACCTTTCCAGCAGCCTGCTCCAGCATGGGCTCCTCTCTCCACATGGCCACAGATCCAACCAGGAGCCTGTTTCAGCAGAGGCTTCATGTGGAGTCATAGCCTCTTCTGGGCACATCTGCCTGCTCCTCTGTGGGTCATCATGGGCTGCAGATGGATCTCTGCTCCACCATGAACCTCTATGAGGTGTGGGGGCACAGCTGCCTCACCATGGTCTTCACCACAAACTGTAGGGGAATCTGCTTCCATGCCTGGAGCACCTCCTCACCATCCTTCTGCACTGACACTGGGGTCTGTAGGGCTCTTTCTCTCACATATTCTCACTCCTCTCCTTGGACTGCTTGTCTCTATTGTGCAGGTTTTTGGCCCCCCTTCTGAACTTTGCTATCCCAGAGGTTCTGCCTCTCACTCAGCCTTGGACAGCAGGGGTCTGTCTTGGAACTGGCTGGCATTGATCCCACTGGCCTCTCCACTGTTCAGGAAGACAATATTAAAATCACTAATAAGTATGTTGAAACAAACCAACCAAAGTATTAAACACTCTCCAAGTTACTCTTGTGGTATGTTCCTCAATGCTTTTTCCTTTTGTTTCTTAAATAGAGGCTTTTGGGGTTTGGTTGTTGTTTTTTGGTTGGTTGTTTTTTTTTGTCTGTTTGGGGTTTTTTGTTTTGTTTTGTTTTTTAAATTATGTTAAAGGTTAAAGATTTACCTGTACAATTTTAATAGTAGACCAGAAAGTAATGTTGTATTTGTTTATACTTATGCAATGCCAATGAAGTCTAAGCATATTAGCAGATGTAAGTGAAAGAAATATTTGGTCAGCTACCTTACAGGAGGTTTAAGATTGTCACCAGATTGTCACCAGTCCCCTTTCAGGGTCTACAGTTGTACAACTGATTTGGCAAAAAATGGGGGGTTTAAAACACCAGATGAAAAGTGGACTGATAGTGCTATATCTATATGTTAAGCAACTGACCTTGCCTTTTTCTACACAAGGTTTCCACAAAATAATCACAGGAGACTGCTTCCATTTCACTTCCCAATTTCTCGTTTCTCTAGGAGTTGTAGCAGACACTGTTACAAAATGTCAGCAGTTACATGGATAAGCATCTTAATTCACATAGGGAAGGAAATGTGAGCTATCCAAATAAACTGGGGAATAGCAGAGCTCATTATGTTTTGCTGAATGGGGTTGAAAAGAAGTGCTTTCAATCTGAAATAAGAGAAAACAGCAAAGAGCCTCTCTGCTGCTCACGAGGGTAGAGACTTGTGTGTGTGTTTCATCTTTGTCTGAGACTGGCCCTGCAAGAGGTGCCCTGGTTGGCTGGCCAAATCCCACACAAACATATTTAAGGCAACTTATAATCAGTACTTTTGGGTAGTACAGTAAACCCCAAATGAGTTATTTCAAGTAATCAAAATACTTTTTTTGACTCAGTTAGGGTTACTTTTTTCAATAGAACTTTCATAGCCACAAAAGTCAGTTTTGAAGCAAAACATTTAACTTCCAAAGTACCTACACAGAACATTTTATTGCTTCCAGTGGTTGGTTTCTTTTTCATACAAAATTATTTGCTGAGTTTAGCTCTGAGTACACTGTGTTCCTATCAAGCTTTTTTTTTTCCTTTGAAGAAGGAATTGGTTAAGAGTCCACAGTTCTATGACAGATCAGCAGCAGCACAGACAACAAAAAACAACAAACCAACCAACCAAAAAACCAAACAAAACCCCAACAAAAAAAAAAAACCCAAAACAAAAAGCCTCATCCACCCACAAGCAAACAAACAAACAAAAAAGCAAATAAAAAGAACTCCTCAAAACCACCAACTGAAATAAAATAAAACCCCAAACTCCTAAGTTTCTAGCAATGTAGAGCCTAAAAGACAGGAAGGTAAAGAACCACCTGCTTGGTACAATTATCTTGGCTATGGCTTTTTACATTTTTCAGAGTCATGCAACTTAACATGGCAAAACATATCATGCTCTTGGGTACAATTCACAGTAATTTTCTTGGATAATTTTTTCCTGTTGGAAAAACCATTGCAAGAGAGACCAAGAAAGCCTGCATCAGCTGCTGCAACATTGAAACAAGTGGGAATAAAAGAAAGCACGAGTTTAAGAGCTGTAAAAGTGTGAATGTTTTCCAGGAGTGATGACATTTAGAGATTAAGGGCAGCACAGCTAGCATAGCACCTTTTCATAGGATCACACAATAGTCATGGCTGTAGCATCACAATGAATGAATAAATTCTTTTTCTAAATATACTTTGTTAAGTAGGGGACTTATTAAGCAGGTGACTGTTACAATACTTTGAAAACTAGACAGGTCATCTGTATTTTTTTCTGCTACTCTGCCCTTAAAACTGTACAATTTTTCTGAGACAAACCTTGAAGTTCTTACAGAAAGATCTGAGACCCACTGACACCAGTGAGAGACTTTGCTCTCAGAAGTCAACATTTAAACTGTATATTGCTCCTTGTACTCATCTTCAGTAGTCTAACCTTGACTTTATGCTCGACCAGATGAAAAACCTTTTCCTAGTTAAAAAAGTCGTAATGACACACTTCTTGAGAACTTTAATAGTGTTATTAGATCTTGGTAAACCCAAATAATTTCAATCTAAACTTTTGTCTCAGTTAAAAAAAATAGCAAGGTCAGCTCTTGAGTTAAGACCACACAAAATAATACTATTCCTCTAGAAGTGAACTCACCAAGAACATGTATTTTCAAAGATACAGGTTACATCACTGACACTAGACTAGTGATAGATTTTCAGAGTAAAAACCTTGTCTTTTTCTCAAACTGAACTAGAAAATCATTCCAACAGCAAAAGTATAAATTTTCTACTACAATGGTGCACCTAGAAATAGACACTGCCAAGGGCTGCAAATAGGAAGAGAAAAGCAGAATGAAGATATGACAGCCAGACTAGCAACACAGAAAAGAGACAAAGAATATTTTTAAAATTTCCTATTTTTGATGTGTTCCTGTGACAAATTATAGAGAGGAAAGCAGGAGACCAAATGCCTGAACCCACTCACGTCAGTGGAACTGGTTGCCATGGACTAACATCTAATTGACATCTGTGGATAGTATCCACACAGACCCTGCACAGGTTCATAAGCACAGGTGCATGTGACCAGCTCTTGTAAACAAGCTTATCTGCTTTCAGTCTGGTCAGGACAGAACAGGAGGCTGTACTAATCTGTTCAAACAACATGATTTGGTTTCAGTTGAATTTGGATCATGACCCAACAATGAGACTTGAGAGTGCACCTGGGCTAGGAGATCCCCTCCCTAATGGTCACAGATAATTTTGTCATGACCTATTCCTACAAGAAATGCTTCTTTGATGTCTTTAATGCAGGAACAGGCAATCAGGTACTTGAGTTCTTTCCAGCTGATTATAGCTGTCTAATTAGCCCGTACCACACTGAGAATAGAGCAGGTTCTCTTCCTTTCAGCTCCAGTTCACTTCCATTGCATACTCATCCTGGAAAACAGGATCTCATTCTAGATCTAGTACTTTTATTTAGAATAGCATAAAAAATGGTGTTCGATTCAAGTCATTGATTTTACTGAAAATTAAGCCCACATATACCCCCTGCTGAAACAAATAATAGACTGAGTGGACTGGTGAATACAAACCTAGGTCATTAACCCCAGTAGTAGAACTTTCAAATTTTGAAGGAAGAGCCTTAGCTCTGCAACTGGATCATCTACCTTTTTCTGTCCACTTCCTAAAAAATGCAGATTATTTAAAACACCAGCTACACAAACTGCAAACTTTTCTCATAGATTCCAAGAAAGCGTTGTCCCCAACCATCAGTCACAATCAAGTTTTCTTAGTTAAAAATAAAAAAAGGTAAAGGAATATGTGTTTATTTAAAAAAAAAAAGCCCAAAATCCAAGAAAATGAGACCCTCTGCCTAAGTCCTTCACACGTACAACAGTTTTCATGTTTACTTATTGAATTTTTTTAAAATGCTGATTTGAGACTGAAAGCACTGCCAACACCTAAACAGGGCAGCAGCAGCAGGATCTGATATAAATTTCAGAGAGGAAAGACTCCAGGGACTGGCTCTGTAACTTATGATACATTTGCTAGATAGATATTCCCCATGACTCAAATTAATTACTTCATAGTAGTCTAACGTGTTTAAATACATCTATGAACAATCAGAATAGTTCATATTCTTGAAAGTACAGGGAGGTTTGACTTTTCCATAAAAATAATAACCACTTGACAAATAAAAAACTGTTTCTGGAGCTGGGTCATTTATACTTACTCCTGAGAGTAAGGATTCCTGTACATCAATGCCAAATTTAGTGTGGTGTATCAAGCACATGCTGACTATATTTTAATTTAGAAGACTACTGCTCTGCAGAATAAATAGGTACATATTGGAAATTGGTTGAGGAGGCACAAGGAACATCATTTCAAGTGATGGAAAACCACTAATCCTGACAGAGGGAAGGAGAGTTTTTTTGATGGAATATGGATGGACACATGTTCTGTGATGCTCTGTAGCATAATGGAAAAATGTTAATCAGGGACCTCATCTGGGAAACTAAACAGACAGTATGACAGACTAGATTTAAGCTTCTTGGGTGTCAGTGCCTTCAGACAACTCCAGTGGCTCAGAGTTTGTTCCCCATGGCACTCTCCCCCACTTGCTCTCAAAGTTCTTCCAATATATCCAAGAATTTTATAACCAGAATGTAAACTAGCAGATGAAAGAAGGATAATAAGGAATAGATCTGAGTTACAAAATTATCTTCTAGTGGTATCTCATTTTCTTATTAAATGGTAGATCAAAAATATCTGTTGCCTCCTGGCAACATAAAGAGAGTATCACTAGTTGGATGCTATCAAGATGCTCTTTACCCTCCCCAGCCCCCTTCCCCATCCAGAGATTCCTGATCAAATTTTCACATAAGTTTTATCATTAAAATATGGAAATCTTCAGTGAATTTGATTTTTTTCATCCAAAGCCTTTTTAACTTTCTGTAAAACTGCAATACTCACACTCAGTGTGTAAATCATTATTATTACCAATATAGTACATGTTCCTTCTGTAACAGCATTAGCCAGCATGGAATTTTATTCCCAACAGGCACCAAATAATTTACCATGTGAAATTACCTCAAATTATTTAAGAGCAGAGTCATCAAACATGTTTTCTGACCTAAAAAAATGAAGGTAGAGAACAGCATGCATCTAGTAAGGGTCCCTTCATTTAAAGATCCAAAGTAAAATCTAAAAACTGATGCTCTCCCTCAGTTTAAAAACAAATCCTGAACAGATTTTAATCTGTGAGCACATAATGAGAGTCAGCTAACACCCTGCAGACAGCATAGATAGCATTATTAAAAACTGACTAGATACAAAATCTTGTGATTACCAGCACAACGGACTGTTGTGATATTTTCTCTTTTCCCTACAGACCCAGAAGCTGCCACTGGACTGTAGCCAAATTCAACTCTCCATTTCAAGAAGTCAATTAAAAAAAAAAAGAAGAAGAAAAATTTAATGGTTGTGAATTACATTTGTGGGAGAGAAAACTGGAAAAGTTAGCATCTTGATTATAAGAATGAAGAAAAAGAAAATTCAACAATTGTTTTATAAATCTCAAGAGCCTTCACTGGGGAGGTGTGCCCACCTCTCCTCCCTCTGGTATCTCCTATTGTAATGAATGGCAGTATCTTATTGACTGATGGATCTTGGATTAATATACAATCACAAAGGACTGCTAAAGTGACTACATTTAAGAGCTCCACACTTCTTTCTGCCATTAGAAAGTCACTTTTTTCTAACATCAGCTTTTTGAGTTAGTAGGGTTTTTTTAATTCAGTATCAAAGATGATGCCTGACCTTAAGGTCCACTGTATACTACATCAGATTTTCCCTTTATTTCTCAGACAGTATCTCAGCAATGGTGAAGTCATTAGCTTTTACAAGGAAATCCAATTCCTTCACATAGCTATAAAGTGTAACAAAAATATCATTATTACAGCATGATGATGCTCACCACAGTGGAAGAGTGCCTGGACCTCTTCAAGACTAAGTAATTGGTCCTGATCAGATTAACCACATCCCAACCCAAGTACATGAACTTTGTCCCTGAGGCTCTCCTGGACTGGAGGTGCTAAATGTAAGGAGACTGCACAGCCATTGAGTGCTGTGGGCAGCTATTCAAGAGCTTGTTTTGATCACAATGTAAGGTAGAAGTGGGTAAGATGTCAGAGAGCTGTTACCATAAAGTCTAAAACCTTCAGAACAGATGGGGAAACAGGAGAGCAACCCACCACCTTGTGTGTCAAGAAAGAGTGAAGCTTGTAGAGAGTCACTTTAGCAGATGGCTTAGGAACTGGAAGTGAATTTTAACACCTGATTTCTGCTCAACAAAGCACTTTCTGAACAGTCCTACTTGTAGATACCTTTTTCAACAAAAGCACACCTACTGTCTGCTGCCTGCTGCTGGATGGCTACCACATCTGCCTGCCATCTGGATCTCAGCTATGACCCTGCTCTCCCTGGCCACAAAACAGACTCTGTCTCAGTCTTGCAGATTGTTCTCAAAAAGTTCTTTTAGATAGTACCTACCTGTACAGGTAACCCAAAACTATTCATGCCTCAATTTATTCAAGTTCTGCTCCTGGGCTTTCACAGTTATAATGTAACCCTACCCAGAGTGGTGCTGATAGAAATAATTTCCCTTACAGACTGCTGATTTGAGTGTAACTCCACCAATTCAAGTAATCAAACATCAAAATTACTTGGTTTTGCCTCTGAGTCCATTCAGAGCCTATGACCACACTTCTCACACCTCTCATTCACCAAAAGGATGACAAATGCTCCATTCACTAGATGGGGCTGACCACCAATATTCTATTGTTACATCTTTGTAGAATTTTAACATTCTTATGTGTTCATCCCACATGCATGGGATGGCAGTCTTTTAACCACCTGCCATCAGAAGATTATTTCCCTGGCCGTAATGCATAAGGCCAAACATCAAAATCATTCAGGAATCTTAACATGACTAAATTTGACATTTATAATCAAGAGCTGCCAATATAAATTTGCAACAAATCATATGCTTGTCTGGTTTGTGTCAGGTCCACTGATATTTCCACCAGTTCCGATAACAGACTTTCCTGGAGAATGTTTTTCCCTATGACACCCTCAAATCTGAAACAATCTAGGTGACTGGGAAAAGAATGAGCCTTGGAAGGCATCCAAATTACTCAGTCATTCTATCAGCTATGAAAGGCCAATGCTGGAAAGGTTTTGTGAGAGCTCAATGAAACCATTCTAAAAAGGCATGTATAAGTACAATATGACACCCGGAGAAGAGCAGGCCACAACCTTTAGATGTCTACATGTTGAGCAGGATGTTCCCTTCTAGTCTGCCACATTTGTTTTGTTCACTTCTGAAAAAAGATTTCTGTTGAATTCCTGGTAACAGTAACACACTGAGCATTGAGTCATTGATGAAGGAACTCAAGAATACATTACTGATTTATTTATATGTACTGAGAGATGGTGACAGATCTGAGAGAAGAACTTACATCTTTCTGTTCCAGTTTCACATGCAACACAAGAAATTCTGCTTTTTTTCACAACCCCAGTCTTAACAGTAAGTTTTTACCTTCTTTCAACTTTGTTCCTTCCTGTGATCTTAGTCTAGGGGATTTGTCCTTACAAAAGTGGAATTGATTGTGGGAATTAGAAAGACTTCAGGCAGTTCAAACCACTAAACAGACAAATAGGTAAGACAAGAGCAGCCTGAAATTCTACTGAGAACAAGTCCCCCTAATGGGAACAAATACAGACCATACTCTGTAACTTCCATTAGCTCTGAGTCAGCACAGAATCTAGCATAATAAATGTCACATATAATTTATCAATATCCAGCATTCACTTTATGGTACTTGAACAGTAACATTGAATATGCTTTTTAAAGTTTGCACAGAGTCCCAAAGAAGTTTCTAAGTTTGTAAATAATGTAAGTGATCCTATTAAATTATAAAAGCATTTAAATGTGTGTGCCAAAGCAAAACCACAATAAACTATTTCTATTCTCCATGATTTTTCTGCCTGGTTAAGTGTTAAATACCAAGACATACTTTTTTATAAAGATGCTCCAGAACAATAATCTAAGGCCAAACATGCTTCACTAGCTGTCAGCTTACTCCTCTGCAATAAAGGAGAGAAAGAGTGCTTGGGTCATTCCAAGTGAGGCTGTCTATCATTACTGTTGATGGGGCCATACACTGAAAAGCACCAGCAAAAGCACAGCCTCCACATTTTAGAGGGTCAGCAGAACCTGAAGGCTTGTCCTCTTGGGCCCAGATCTCATCCAAAACATTGTATAACATAAAACTTCCAAGGAAAACTAATGTTATTCTGAAATGGTCTTCCCTGGAATGAAATGGAATTGAGATTTTAGAGTTTGACAAGCTAGGGTATATTGCTAACAAAATAATAATTTCTTTCTTTTTTTATTGCAGAAGCAGTAATTAGTTAATGAAGTGTCTGTAAACAAGAATTTAAGCTAGTCACCTCCACTTTGCTTCTCGTTTGCTACTTTGTGATTTTTTTAATCTATACTTAAAAACCAGTATAGGAACTCCAAAGGGTTTGTTTGTGTTTTCTTTCCAGATTAAAACACTGCTACCTAACTAAGAGAATTATGCAGCCAGCAACTTACTCTCTGATGTTTACAGTTATCCCAAACTATCTGCAACTCAAGAAATAATCAGTCTTCATGGTTCTTTATGAAAGCATGCAAAACATAAAGTAATTATAAAAATTATTGCTCATTTTCTAAAAAAGACTACCTACACTGTTCAATGTGTATACATACCTACATCTGCACTGCTTAGATAGAAGCTTTTCCTTCCCAGAACAAGGTCATTTTTGCAAGGTCTTTTTAATTTTACCCAGATTGAAGACCTAGAAAATCAAGATGGGGACAGGAAAAACCCCAGAACTGATAAGGATTAATTACTTGCTGCTTTTTTTTCAGTGATAGAACTAAGGGAAAGAGTTAGCAAGAAGCCAGCTTCAAACTAGCAAGAGAAGGTAGCTGTGACCAAGTAAGCTGTGGAATTCCTTGTCATGGGATATTGCAGATACCAAAAATGTAGATGGACTCAAAAGAGGACAGGCAGTTTTATGAAAGGCAAATCCTCTGATAGCCCAAAAGAGTTAGAAAGCACTTTTCCTCAGATAGTCCATTAATTTCAAATTAATAAAGGAAAAGTATTTCAGAGGAAGTAGCAGATATGTTTGCTGTGTTTCAGTTTTCTTTCTCTTCTTTTTTGGCCACTTCAGTCACATCTAACAGAGTTGTATTTGTTGTTACACAGAAGTTCTATGTTTGTTACTCAGCACAAAGCAAAACTTAGACAGCAGGACAGGTAAAACTCTGTTTTTATGTTGCTTTTGCCTATAGATTATTTTCCTAAATGATTTTTCAGTTCATCACAACACAGAAAAATTTCCTCCAAGCAAATCTCCTGCTATATGGGGACTGCTGAAGCCTCTGGAAGAAGAGACCAACTCCCACCTCACCAAAACCTCCTTTCAGGTATTTGTAGGGAACTGTAGAGAGTTACTTCCCTTCCTGTGCTGTGGGGCCCTGATTATTTGCTTTGGAGCCTATAAATCATATCCCTGAGGTCCACAAAATGAAGAGTTGTAGATGTACAAGGAAGGCAACAAAAAGGTGAGAAGATGTCAGGAGCATGCCCTTGTCACATGCCTGACTGTTTACTATACCTAGTTTTCAGAACATTCATTATCTGTGGATCTAGTAGTGTGAGGCATTATTAAGGTATCCTAACATTGCACCTGAGTTTCA
This sequence comes from Pithys albifrons albifrons, assembly GCF_047495875.1. Lineage (NCBI taxonomy): Eukaryota > Metazoa > Chordata > Aves > Passeriformes > Thamnophilidae > Pithys > Pithys albifrons. The sequence goes on along the minus strand of NC_092497.1, from coordinate 60,518,756 downwards.
GGGTTTAGTTGCATAGAACTTCAATCACACGTATACTGAATGACATCAGAACCCCATGTAAGACTTCTTGGCAACTCTTAGACCATAGTGAGTCACCATATGGAATTCCAAACTTGTGAGCTACAGGATATATATATATAAACAGTTAGAAACTAACAACTTAGCACTGCAAATTTCTTACTGTGAGTCAAACCCATCACTCTTCAGCAGTCACCACATAGCAGGAGAATTTCTTGGAGGAAAGGATGAGAATAAATGGCCTTAAGTTACAGGAAGAGAGGTTCAGGCTGGATATCAGGGGAAAAAATGTACTGACAGAGTGGTCAGAATATGTTTTCCAGGGAGGTGGTGGAGTCACCATATCAGGAAGTGTTCAAGAGGTTTCTGGATGTGGCACCTGGGATGTGGTTTAGGGGTGTTTACAGTGGTGCTGGTTTGTTGGTTGGACTAGATGACCTTGAAGGTCTCCTCCAACCCTGATGATTATGTGGTGCTGTAAATGCATGACTACACTTCATGTTCAGCTATCCATATCATTTTAATATAAACTTCCTTTTCATCATATGTAAAAAGAGTGACATGGCAGACCGAGATCAACAGCAGAATAAAACCCAGAGATTGCTATCCCTCCATAAATGAATATGGACACTATTACACGATCCAGTCTTACTAGGACCATTTAGTATTACATTTAGTATTCTTTTATTCTTGCTAGGAAGAAATTGGTTTGAGTTGGAGTAATGGGTGTAAGCATTTGACTGGGTGGGTAATTCTGCATACTGGTGATATATCACTCTATTTTCCCTGTGAATCTAAAAGTGCTGCTTGGAGTTCATATAAGAGAGTACAGGAGGCTTTTCCTGGAGGTGAAGGAGATAGGTTGAGTCGTTAGAAATTCCTGGGAAAATGCTTGAGCAGCAGTACCTTCACAAAAACTGATCATCTCAAAACCATGGGACACATCCTGGAACCTAGAAGATGGGGTTTCCTCTTGTCCAGCATACCATGAGTGCATGAATCTTGATTTTCATTGCTTTTCTTCCAGTCTTAGTTTTCTTAAGACAGGGCTAATACTGAATGGTAGAACAAGGAACCAAGAGTTGGCATTCCTCTGTACTAATTCTGGTCCTTCTGCTGAATTTTTAGAAGACAATCAGCAACAACAGATATATTAAGACTACATGATGTAAAAAGCAACAGATAGCAAGCTACCAGCAAAGTATTTAGGCCTGGAAGCCACAGCTGGGAACTGGACCTCGAGCTAACTCGTACGTGACAACATACAGATATTTCTACATGGTACTATACTACATGGTCCATTTTCCTACAAGTCACATGGTCTGATAACACCTATTCATGGTTTGCTGCCAAGTTAAATTTATCCAAGTCAAACACTTTTAGTCTTTGGATGAAAGGACCTCCCATTGAGGAAGTGGAAATTATTACCAACATCATAAAATGAGTGGGTGCTCCTTAGACAGAGAATTAGCTCTTCAGAAAGTGGTTGCTAATGAAATAACAATGGAAAAAGAAGCACCTGCCTTTCAAGTTAGTCTGTAATAGGAATAGAAGTAGTTTGTAACAAAAGACAATTGTTACAGTTCGAATCCAAGAATGGAAATTAAAAAGATTAATGGAACAAATAAGATTTTTCCTTTACCTTAGTACAATCTGAGGAACAATCATGTCATTTTAGGAAGACACTCTCCCTTTTAGTTAAAGGAGAAAAGCATGACTAAACAAGGTAAAGAGACAACCTTGTTTAGAAGTATGGAACATAGATAAGAAAATGTTGAATTGGCCAGATGTGTCTGAAACATTTTACTCAGCTCTTAATATTTCTGTAGATGATACATGGGAGCAGTGGGGTGAATACTGCAAGAACGATTTCACAGAAATTGAGAGAGGACTAGCAGAAATAATTGGAAAGGTCATCAATTAATGCTAGTCAACCTTTGCTCTTCAGTTTTTTGAGGGGGATAGTAGTTATAGCCAAGATGAAATTTGAGAGTGTCTTTTGGGAATAACAGTAAAAGCTGATTGGAAAAGGAGGAAAATCGTACAAATCTTTTCAGCACAAAACTTTCTATTTTATTGGGTGTAAAATCTGTTTTCATTGGTCTGTTGCTATCTATAAATATTTCCTATATTCAATTAGGTTATTATTTGTGGGAGGTGAAGTCTGTGGGCCATGTAGACTAATTTCAACAGAACAACAGAGGCTGGAGCATCACTTGAAACTGTTAGTTCTCTTTTTCTATTTAAAGGCAGTGAATTGTTTTATTTAATATTCTCCAATGCACAGAACAGTTACACAGCTTTTCTGAATGTAGTTCTCAATCCTGATTAAATATGATTTAAAGACTTATTTCGCAATCTTGTGTAAGTTTTGCAAAAGTTTCCTTTAAAGCTTTTACCCCAATCTCTTTTCAAAATAGCATATTATTTTATTATCAAAAGACAATAGAAAATTACTTTATAGCTTATTACAAAAAAATATTTTTCCTGTTATTCAGCAGCCTGTCTTGCAGCACAGAAGTCTGTTTCTTGTCAGTGACTAAAGATTCACTGTAGATATCTCTAATCAACAGGAATCTGTCATTTGAATTGACAGTTCACTTAGGACTGACAGATACTAAAAGCAGACAGCTAGCACAGCTTAATAGTCACCTACATCATAGAGTCTCTGTTAGGACTGGAACCAATATTTAAAAATTATTTAAATCAGAATAACAAACATCTGGAACACTCTGAAATGTTAAGAATTTTCTACCATCACATTTTGAGTTTGGTTCCCTCTCCAGCATCAGTGTTTGGCTGAACATTGACACTCCACTCCTAGACATGAGCCCACAGTTCCTTACAGATTAATTCAAATGGGACTAGACTCATCAGAAACATTTTCATCTCATGCTACAGTCACCACATTATGTCTCTGTTTAGGTTGTCCAGGCATATCAAGGAGCTCATGGTCCATGTTTAAGTTGAATATCAACCAACAGAGCCAACTTCTTCTAATCCCAGAGCAACATCTGTGTTCCTTAGTCCAGAGATTAAATGCAGTTGGAGTGATAAAGGTAAATTACGTTAAGGTAAATGGTGACATCTGTAATGATCTGTGGCTCCAGGCTTTCCTCCACCAATATATCAAGATGATAAATAAGGAATAAGTATTTAAACTGTGATGTGGTTCTGCCTGAAGAAAATTTGATTCTCAAAGCCTCTCCTTTCAGCATGAAAGGAAACAGCATGTAAGAGAAGAACAGCACCTCCTCAGTTATGCCAAAATAGTCTGTTTACACATGTATGCTATAATCAAGATTTGTTTTAAATGCCAGGTACTTGGCTTAGTTAAAAAATATTCTCATACACATGAAGTAGATAGTCTAGCATGGTAAGCCTTCATTAGCACATACTGTTTTCAGTATCATTATCCCTTAGTATTAAAGTTTACTCCATTGTTTTATTCATAATATTTCACTGACTTTTTTCACATTCTCTTTCTGAGGACTGACAGTTTTCTTTCTTCTGATTGCACTGATTCTTTAAGTCACCTCATGAATTTTCCTTGCTAAGGAATGAGATTCAATCACAATAAGTCTCCAGCTCCTGAGAAGATACATCCCAGACTCTTTCTTGTACAATTTTGAGATTCCTGCTGTCTCAAAGCCTAAGCAGCAGAGTCTTGCCCTAGAAATATATTTCTAGGCACCACCTTCACTCCAAGACAACTGCACTTTGTATCTCTTTCTCAGCTGGCTACATGATTTTACAGTCTCTCTCAACAGGGTTTCTTGGACCTCTTACCATTTCCAGACAAAGCCCTTTGTACCCTAGGAAGAATCTTTGCTCGGGCACAAATTGAGTTACTAAATGTTTATAAAACAATCAGACTGAAGAAGCTATTATAAAGAGAGGAAAGACCTATGGCTGCAGAAGGGGACATAATACAGTGGTAGCACACAAGAATGAAATCTCCATGGATAAAAGAATTTATGAAATGGTCAAATATGTTGTGGCATAAAATTTTAGAATAACTTTTTCTTAGGAGACATTCACTTGAAATATTTTCAACTCATTTGGCAGTCTAATTCTACTATGCATCATTGCAAATCTCTTGAATGCCATTAGCATTATTCAACATTCTGCATCTAATTTATTGAACTTCTTTGCTATGGGATATTAAACAAAATAATCATGCATTAGGCATAATTAGAACGTGATTAAATTAAGGTCTGTAATGTCAGTTATACTGGGAACCGCAAAAGTAATTTACATCCCTTTGCTGTAGACCCAATATAACCCTTTAGCCAGCTCACAGTATAAAACATGTGGCACACAGACTTCAATGAACAAGCACCATAATTCGCAAAATCTTAACTGAAAGCATGCCTGTTGGCCTTAAGAGTCGCAATTTACAATTTTTAATTGACTATGATAAAGTAATGACAGACTGCGGTACTTGCATTGAATATTAATCATTAAATTCATGGCTCTTTCTTTGTTCACCTAAGTGGCCATTTTGTCCTAGACAACGTGGTCAAGCATGATTTGCTCTGACTCTCTGCAGGTTGTTCTTCATCATCTTGCCCTTTGTGTACTGGAAATGGATTCTAAAAGCACATGCAGCACATTCTCCATGATTATTTTGGAGACTGAGATAAGTTTGATCAATCAACAGTTCCCTGGATCTTCTGGTTCACTTTCTTTGAAAGTGACCACAACAGCCTCAGTCCAATTGCCAGGGATCTCCTTGATCACAATGCTGATGGGCAATGCTGTAATATTGGACAGCATTTGTGCACAAGCCCATGTGTGCAGTTCAATGGTTACAGGGTTACTGTGCTCTAAAGTCTTCCTAACACATTTCTCCTCTGTAATTGGCAACTCTTTTCCTTCAGAAAGGGTGATGTTGTACAGAGAAAACGGAAGGAGGCTTTGCCTGTGAAGACTGAAGGGAAAAAAAAAAGGTATCAAATATTTCTGCTCTTTCCATATGCACCAGTGGGTAGTCATCCTTCCCCACCCACAGGAAGGGAGCTGCAGGGATTTCTGTACAGATGGTGCTGTTTACTCTAGCACCATGAATAAACCATCTCAATTAAGCACTGATGTAAGCACTGTTGAAATAGCTTACATTTATCTTTATTTTGTTGAAATTGAATTCTTCAAAGAGAATTGGGCAGTCATCCCTCATCCTTTCATCAACCTAAAGCAATTGACAAATACAAATGTTAATCACAAAGGAGAAGAACAACCACCTACACAACCCTGTGTGATCAAACCTGATGTTCAACAGAAAACATAACCTAACACACTCTGAAAACACATCTACCTGGGTTTTAATCTTTGCCCCACAGGACAGGAAGGAACATGCTGGATTAGAACAGGCTGGTGACTTCAGTTCCAGCCATGCCAAAGAGATGGAATATTTTCCAAGCAGCAGGAACATCACTGGTTGTATGAAAACAGTGTCATAACCACTTTTTTTTTGTCAGGGAGCTATTAACAAAATCCTTCTGAGACATGAATCCAAATTAACTCACAAGAAGACTTTGGGGTGCTAATGGATGGGATGAGTTGCTAAATTCATGTCCTACTCTGAGACCAGCACTGGGTAACCCAAGAGACAGTAAGTGCTAGATCTTCAGCTATGTAGCTTTAAGGCAATTAGCAGCTTGGCTACAGGCTACCACAAAAGGATGAAGGAATCCTCTGCATTTACGTGGGTAAGTTTCTTTTTATTTCCATAGCCTTTATAAACATAGAGACTGAGAGAGGATTCTACAAGTATCTTATTTTATTCTACTTTATTCTGATTTCAGCTAACTGCCAATCACCAAGATGGTCTGATCCTTCAGGGTGATGACCCTTAACACTGGTAAAATCTAACACTCACAGAGCCTTTAGCACACTGAAGAGTCAGTATGTAATTCCACTTAGCCACATGAACTGTTTTGCAAATGAGCAATTCACACATCAGTGGAGAAAATTCATTATCCAGAGGCTGCCACTAAACAGCAAAGCTCTGTGATGTCCAACAGAGCATCAGAGCACTCAATCCTTCTATCCTTCTTGGGAACACCAAACCATGGAATGGAACACACAACTGCCAGGGTAGAAGAATCTCAGTTATTTTGTCCTCCTCTTTTCTTTCCTCACTGCTTTTCTTTCACCACTGCTTCACAAAAAGAAAAGCACGGGTGCTAAGGACATGTAATGACAACATTTTGGTCTCCTATAACAAATACCGCAAACACATCTAAAAAGTAAAGTGGACTCCTTCCACTAGGATCAAATAACTGATTAGATTCCTCACCTCTAAAAAGGTAAACTGATTTTCTTAAAAGGTAGTTTTTCATTCAACAAGTAATTCTTAAGATTCAGCTGGTGATGTGCTGAGAAGACTAACATACCATGCTCAGGAAACGTGAGCTGGTATCAACAAACAGCAGAAACTACTTTTGTATTGGTCATCTTTAAGCAATGTTAAACTCCTTCAACACAGCTCATCATCAGAGTTCAAATATGCCAACAAATACTTTGGCTTCTCTAATTCACAGAATGCAAATTAATCTCTCTGGGACTACAACACTTGCAATATGACATATTGAACAGACATAAGACCTTTCCTAACATATCTTTGAAGAAGCAAGAGTTAAATTTGGAATGCATGAAATGTTGAAGTGCTTCAAGTTGGTGGTCTGTGTTGGCTACTGAACAATGTGTAAACATTTGCATCCCTTTACTCTCACTTCACAGTTGCCTACTTCTTCTAATACTCCTATTTTTACTTGAATGAAAAAGGAAAGACTGCTATGATTGAAGGCTTCTTATGGTTCAGAGAAGCACAAAATTCACTGTTCAGAGTTTGAATCCACTCAGTAACAAATTTAGGTAGCAAGGTCTAACTAGTTTAGAGTCAAAACAACCATGAGTACCAAATCAGTTTGGGAAGCACAACACAATCAAAAATAATAGTGGAAGTACTGAGGCCTAACTTGACAGGACTGCTGTGTACAGGAGTAGTCAAGAGCTGCAGCTATGCTCAGAAGCCATGAAAGGCATGAAAACCATGGTGAAAATGAGCCACAGGGACGCAGGCAGGCACACACATGTAAGAGACCTGAGATGAAGCTGGAAAGTGTGCTGTGACAAACTGGAACACTGGAGAATTTTAACAGCAAGCTGCTAGTCAGAGCTGTCTTAAGATGTGCTTTGCATTGTGTAAGAATAGTAAAATCCTCAGTAGTTGCCCTATTTAGAAAGAAAACCTAGAAATAATGACTATATCCCTCAATCCATCTAACAATTTTTCCAGATCCTATCGCATATGCCATTACAAAAGCACCAGGCTAAAGTGAGTTCTTATGGGTAATACAAAGCCTAGCATATCAATTCAGCTACTTGTAAACAACTCTTGACTAATATCAAAGATATTGTCCTTGATGTCTCAGATGAAGGAATACAAGGAGTAGTAGGTGATACATTCAGCTCTAAGAATAGCCAAACATCTGTGAAATAGCCATGATGACTAGGATTGCTGAGAAAAAGACAAATGAATAAAGGAGGTGGGATAACACATCTAAATACTATTTTCTGAAGAAAATGATTGAAGTGTTCCAGGTAGACTTAAAACACATCTATGTATGATATACGAAACTGAATGAAACACATTTAAGATCATCTGGACTGCAAATATTATGTCAACTGTGTTATACATACATTGTTCACAAAAATTACCTTCACACTTCTGTTTTCAGAAGAAGGGCCTGTCTGGCAGAATGTCTTTTTTCTTACGGTTACATTAATTAGACCATGAAAAAAAAAAGAAAAAAACCCCACCTCTACAATTCTTACAAGTTTTGTAGATAAATCTCAGGCATACAAACAACTGTACCCCAAAAGGTTCATGTATGCCAGTAAAAAATCACACATGTGTACTGACTAATATGAAGTATCTTCTTCACAAGTAGAGAAACTCTTTCACCACTGCTCTGTGGTGGAGGGGCTGTGATCCACAAAGACTAGAGCACAATTGGTACTTCTCACATGCAAGAAGTAGGAGGGGTATGCAACATTAGAAGACAGCAGGTCTGGAGTACATAAACACATTACTTCTGTTAATTAAATTGTAGGGCCCATTACTACAGGATGTTGTGAAGGATAAATGGGTTCTAAAAGAGATTAGATGAACTCAGAGAGAACAAACACGTCTGTCACAGAACATTAAACACAACTATTAGGCTAGAGCTGGGTCATAAAGTATCTAAACAGTTGTTTGCTGAAAGGTGGTGTGATGAGCTTGAGAAAGCATCACTATATATGACCAGGTTGCTAAACCCTTTGCATCTATGTCTTCATTCAGCCAGAGACAGGATACGAGACTTGACAGACCCTTACTCTGATCCAAGGGGAAAGTTCTTTATCCACTGTTCCTTCCTCTGCTGAGGCAGGTCCACAACTAATGCCTTACTAATATTTTAATATCCTGTCTTGGTTCAAAAGATGATTCATTAAGATCTTCTAAATTCACTATAATACCATCTATAAGTTCAGAGATCTATTATTTTTTACAGTGAAATTTGAGGGATTTTGTACTAACTAAAATAAGGTCTATGTGTTTGCATTAAAAAACAAAATCACAGATACAGCATGACAAAACCACACTCTTGTTTCAGTCTTATGCCAAATAAAATAAACCCATCCTTAAATTTTACCGACTGAAATTGCATATATTTATATTAATCTGTTAGTCTGTGTATGTAGCTGAAGCATGTGAAATACAGCAAAGGCCTGGTTCAGGAGATTCCCTTGCTGACTCTCAAACAGCAAAGTTAATTTCATTCACGAGTTCCCCAAAAATGTCAAAATCTTATTGTTTGAAACCTGAATATTAACTTCAAAAACCCCCACCTGACTCAATTAAAAATTCCCCGAAACTCAAACCTTTTATTCCAATAATCTCTTCTCCTTAAGAAATGAAACATAATTTTTGTAAGCTGTTGAGCACACAAAATACCTGGTTATAAAAATTAGGTGATTTTTTTGTTTGTTCATTTAATTTTGTGTGGTTTAGTTGAAGCATTTGCAGTACAGCTGGAAATCTCTGCCTTCAGAAATCCATGTCTGCAGCTATGGAACACAGCTTGCCAAAGAGAGAAGACTGATTTTTAGAAACTTCCTTGGAAAAGTGGTCTAATTGCTGAGGAATGCAATTTTTAGATTAAATTGTTTTAAATTAGTATCAATAAAATGTTAATAATTCAGACATTTTATTTTTGCAAAACCAGTAACTTTATTAAACACAACAAATTTTGGTCTCCTGCACAGAAATGACTTTTCCACTTCCTTTTTTTTTTTTTAAAGTCACTTTTTCATTCTGATTGACAGTTTTGGCCATGAAAGCCATAGCCATAGAGTCATAGAATCATTGAATGGCTTGGGTTAGAAGGGACTTTAAAGATCATCCAGTTCCAATCCCCTGCCATGGCAAGAACACCTCCCACTAGACCAGGTTGCTCAGGGACTGAATCCTGTCTGTTCACTGACAGCCAAAACCAATACAACAAGAATAGCTGCGCATATTAATTTTGCTCCAACTCTAATGAACAAAAATACGCAGTTACACATGTTGTAAAACACTCTGCCACACACAGATGTATAAAATACAGCACCAGAAGAAGCACTGGAACAGGCTTCCCAAGGAAGTGGTAGAGTCACCATCCCTGCAAGTATTCAAAAAGCAAGCAGATGTGGCACTTAGTGATATGGTTTACTGGACATGGTGGAATTCAAAGGTTTGGACTTGATCCTGGAGTCTTCGCCAACCTTAGTGACTCTATGATGCTAAGACCCAGCATGATTTTTCGAATCCAGTATTTTGATAATGAATTGTATTATCATTCCAAGGGAAATTTTATGTAGACAAAACCCTTAAGTATTTTACAGCAAAGCACTTTTCATGTATGTTAGGACACAAAGACTCTGATTAAAGAGAGTCTGCAAATGAATCCAAGTTTCCTCAAGTTGCATTGACAATTTGGATAATTCTTCCAGTAGGTTTGGCTCCGATGAGAGAATCTTAAGGTGTAACTGAAAATGAAAACAAACAGTTAATGAGAAATAATAAAATTCAAAAGATCATTTCCCTCATTCAATTCTAATACTTTGCCTTCAGGAAATATCCCAAGTAAGGAAAGGACTCCTTTCCTTCAATTAATTTTCTCCATTGAATGTTGCCTCCCTTTGGCTAGTCTTTTCCAATCCATTCTTCTCCCACATATCTACTAGATGGAGTGAGGTAGCAAAATGTCTTAAATATGCTACTGATCTTCTAGGAAAAAAATCAGCTAAATCTTCTGCTTAGGCTGCTGAATCTACCCTGGTCACACACTTCTCTAGAGGAAAATTTTCTCCTTTTTCTGACCTGCATCATAAATTCCTCTTTAGGCTAGAAAGGCTAGACAGACGCCCTGAGGTCAATCAGGATTGTTATTTTAATTACCCACATTGCGTACAGCAAGAACAATGCCAGCACACTCTACACCAATACAGATGGATGATGTCTCTTCATGTAATAAAGAGTAACCTTGTTAAAGCAGAAGGAAAAGAAACCTTTTGATCTTTTAGCAATTATTACCACTTAATGGATGGAATAGTTATTTTCCAGGCTACAATTTAAATCTGGGAATCTTGCTATCCAGCTTCAGCATGAAATAGAGTAGGTTCAGTTTGGATATTAGGAAGAAATTCTTTACTACAAGGGTGGTAAGGCACTGGAACAGGTTGCCTAGAGAAGCTGTGGATGCCTCAGTATGACACATACATGAATGGTTATAGCAATGTTTCACCAGTAAACTGTAATTAATTCTTTCACATGTTTTCATAAATCAAGAGTATCTTCAGTACTTGTATATCAAAAAGGTTTCAATCTTCTGCAGAACTACTTTCTGTCTAAGTGCAAGTATTACTGTGCTTCATCACAATAATTTTCTAACTCACACAGACCTGGTAATCATTTCAATAGCTCTGTGATGCCTAACAGGTAACAGTTACATGGAAAGTAAGTCAGGCTTACAATGTCTAGTGCTAACTCCAACAAAATGTCTAATTTACTGTCCAACCATTGTGTATTAAATTCTTTCCTTACTTAAGACATAGCATACCTTAGCTTAACAATTAACAAACATTAAGAAGTTATGCATGTTAGAAAACAATAACAATTCTCAATAACGAATACTAGAATAAAACACCTGTCTGACAGGGTCCTGTTCACAGTATCTGGGTTTTTGCAAGTTTTTCCTGGCTACGGCCAAATGAGTTGCCAAATCTTCCAACAGATTCACTGAGACATTTCAAAACCGTTCCTAAACAAAATCACTTGAGATAATTCTTTTACGACACAACCATCATTTGAAACAAGACTAATAAAAATTTTTGTAAGAAACTTAGTACCTTTAAAAATAGTGCAAGGTATGCCTGAGCAAGTTCGAAGTTGTATTTCTTGTTCAGCATCATCCCAATCATTCTCAAAAAGCTTAGCATCACCTGCATCGAGCCACCACCTTCAGGGGCCAAACCCCGCAGTTCTATCTCAATATTAGATGGTCCCAGTCTTTTCAGTAGGTCAAGTGCAGCTTTATCTGTGTTAAAGCATTGAGGGATAAGTTATCAGCAACATTTGCAGCAAAGACACATTCCAAAATTCTTAAGCAGTGATTATGAATTTAAAGTTTATACTGTTTCCTTACTTTCTGTTTACAACAGAATGCCTTCCTGCCTTTAACTTACTGTCCCTAGAGAAGTACATCTCTGATAAGACAGATGCACTTTATCTGTAAGTTCATCTTGAAAAAAGTAAGTAACATCTTTGCATTTATTTCCCTTTTTCCCCTTTTACAAAATTTCTTATTACCCACTAAACATTGTCATTTTACATTGCTTGGCAGAAAGAATGGATATACTTGGGATTTCAAGCTGCTACTGTGAATAAACCCTGAAAGAGACATGGTGCTACTTTTACTAGGCACCTTTAATCTTATTGACACTAAGCAAAGCTGAGGATCACCTGGTGCACCTAATGTAATTACGACTTTTGTTAACTGAATTCCTCCTGCTTTTCCTGGGACCTTGTGGGTAGTGGAAAATCTTTTCCATGGTAGAAATACATTTAGTTTAAAAACTCTTTCCTTCTCTTCGTAAGTGTTCCTCCTCAGGATTTCTAAAATCCTATCCGATGATACATGAGAATTTCATGCCTTTACTTTAAAACTAAAGAAGCAAAAAAATGTTTGGTTGCAAATGCAACCGATGGTGAGCATGACCATTTTAAGTGACACAGCTTGTTAACTTACATTCATTAGTGCTCAGGGCTTCTTCAAGATGAATGTAGAAATCAGATTTCTGTGCCAGTACTCCAAGGTTTACTACCTTTGACTAGACCATAAAAGTATAAAAGAGTGCACATGAATATGAAAACATATTTTTACAACTTAGTTATTTTCCTAGTGACCCAATAAAAGACTTTGACAAAGAAGCATTAATGGAATGAGGTAAAACACATACACTAAAGTCTTAGGAATTTCACTCAGCACTAAAAACCAGTAAAGATTTCTTATAAAATATACTAGATAAACACAATTATACTGATTCTTGTTTTTACCTGTGTATTATTTTCTTCCTCTGGTGGAATGTATCGGGGTATAAGACCAGGAACAGTTGGGATGAAGAAAGGTGCTGACTTCGGAACTTTTGGTGGCTCTTTGGGTTTATTTTTTTTCTGTTAATTAGATATTTATATTAAAATCACCATCATCATCATCATAGTAAGAATATGTAGGAGTATTTTATTTTTGTCAAGACCTTTACTTTTAAAACACTATAAAAACTCTGAAGACTAACTGAAAAGTATTACATAGGTAAAAGTCTTACTGGTAAATATGAAGACACAATTTAGAAAACAAATAAACCCTCTCCCAAACCTCAGGGATTATAAAAAGCACTATATGGCTTTCTACAGCAAAAACTTGAAAAATACCAGTGCAGAGGGTTCAAATTTTATCAAGAGGTAACACATCTCACAGAACAAGGGTAAACACATCTAGCTGTTTGCTATTTTTTTTTCCACAGTTTTAGTACCTTGATAACATCAAGATTGAGAAGGTTTTTCCACCTTGATTCTGGTAATGAGGAAAGGGTCACCAGCTGCTCTCCCAGCTGCTCAGGTGAGACATATTCTATCATTTCATCATCTGGCTCTTCATCTCCTGACACATCCACATCTTTCAGGAACAGATATCGTTTATGAACATACATACTTCATACTTGTGTTTTTTAAAAATAAACCCCAATATTATTGTTTATGTTGCAATTTTTGAATTACAAATGTGTAACAGCTATGAATATAGATGCTTGCATAATGTACAGCTGAAAACCTACAGAAACAATCTTGTTAACCCTATGAAATATTATGTTTAAATTAAAAAATTATAGCTAAAATGCTATAGTTGCAAAGCTATAAAATCTTTCCAATTAAATACACAGAATATTCACGACCTCATCACAGCTCCTCATAGGTACAACTGAAGCGGAACATAAAAATAAAGAAAATCGCAATATTAAAGTACAACATCCCAAAACAAAAGTTATGTCTGTCATTGGATTTTCTCTGGACTTCCTGTGTGTTCTTGACCAAACATCTCTACCCTCCCTTCTTTTAGCAAAATATTACATGGCTAAAACAATGAATCTAACAGAAAAACCTACAACAACAAAGAAATGTAAATCACTAAGAGCTCTGAGCATCTAAACAGGAACTTTACATTTGCTAAAGACAGGAATTGGATTGAAACCTTCAGCCAGAATCAGGATAAAAACGTTCCAAGTTTTTGGATGAAATCCTGTCTCTCTAATTTAAGTATCTAAAATAAGTGCTTAATAAAGCAGTCATCAAGCATTTTCCTCACTCCTTTAGTGGCCAATAGCTGGGTGTGTTTCTCCTCCAGATGGAGATGTAAATGCAGGCTCTGCAAAACTCGGGCAGACAAGATCTCCATCTAGAGGACCTCAGAAGTAAAATCACTTCTATTAAATGTAGCTAAAATGCCATTTAGGCCTCTCCTTCACTGGGAACTTAGACAGGCAGGGTTAGCTGAACTGAATTCTCTTGCCAATGAGACAACATAGAGCAGTGACTCTACTGCAGCATACAAGGGAGAGAAACAAGTTGTGAGGCAAATGGAATAAAGAACAGTCTCCTTCCCGTTGCCAGACAGTACCATTAACTTCAAACTGACCTCTCAAATGTGAAAACCTAAGGTATTTACACAAGGCCGGGATTAAAGGAAGTCAGCAGATAGCACTATGTTTTGCTGCCTAAAAAAATCTTCTTGAAGATGTTGAGATCATCACAATGTAATTCTTTATGTCTGAACACAGAAACATGAGTAGATTTTAGTAAGTAGTATTAGCAGATGAGTAAGTATAAAAAAATGGGAACATCTCAGAGAAAGAATGCTAAGACAATGAGTTTGTCACTGTGGGAGCAAGCCATGTTCTATTTGAAATATAAAAGCAAACTGAAAATAAATTATGCGTTCATCTGAAGATTACCTTGCTCAGGGCAGGTGCTAGGACATGTCACCAAAGAAGGTTCATAATCTGCAGGAAGGGGCCGTAATGACACAAGTGAATACAGAGAACGGTTTGACCTGAAAAATAAAACAGACATTTTAAAACCAATCTTCAAGTGAATGGAAACAAGTACTTTAGACATGATTTTTACTGCAGTCTAATACTATTGCACTATGGCAATTCACCAGGGTCTACTCAATGTTAGTTTTTCTCATGTACCAGTAGATAAGCAAGAAATGTTACATAGCAAGAGACATCACCTGAAAATCTGAAACATAAGGGTTGTGGTGAAGTATTATTGCAAAGAATATTTAATACGTATGGCATTATGATGTGTGATTACTTCAATCATTGCCAGCCACTGCACTTAATTGAAATTGCAAATTTGCCTGTCTAAAAAGTTTGCTTTGTACTTAATATGTACAGAATCACAGGATCATTTAGGTTTGGAAAAGACCTCCATGATCATGAATTGCAATCTTTGAATGATCACCACCCTATCAGCTACACCACAGCAATAAGTGCCACATCCAGTCAGTCATTTTTTGCACATTTCCAGGGATGGTGACTCCATCACTCCCCTGGGCAGCCCCTTCCAATGCTTAACCACCCTTGCTGTGAATAAATTCTTCCTAACCTCCCTTGGCACAGCTTGAGGCCACTTCCCCTCATCCTCTTACTGGTTGTCTGGGAAAAGAGCTCGACTCCCACTGGCTATAGCCTCCTGTCAGTGAGTTATAGAGTGATGAGGTCCCCTCAAGCCTCCTTTTCTCCAGGCTAAACACCCCCAGCTTTCTCAGCCTCTCCTCACAAGACATGTGCTCCAGGCCCTTCCCCAGCTCTGTTGCCCTTCTCTGGACTTGCTCCAGCACCTCAGCATCTTTCTGGTCATGAGGGGCACAAACCTGGACACAGAATTCCAGGTGTGGCCTCACCAGTTCCCAGCACATTCTTCTTTCAGAGAATTGCAGGGCAGAATTCTTAGCAAATTGTGTTCAGGTTTGGAACACACACAGAAGTTGTTGTGGAAAATTACTTTTTCTATCAATATAAACCAGGGCTAGGTAAAAGCATTTGTCATTATTCACAAGGAAGCACTTCCACTTAACCACAGGAAGGTCTACCAGTGGAACACTCCTCAGGTAAAACTACAGTCAACAGATGTAACCTGAAAGATCTATCCATTAAATGAAAGAGACAAAAACCTCAAACCACTTAATGGTGTGTTAACTCCAGTACTGGACCTAAGTGGTCATTTGCTAAAACACGTTATTTCTGTGCTCATTTATCACTAACAAAGAGAAATAATAACAACTTTCAAATACTGCTCACAAGTCTCAGAAAACACAGTATAGTAGGACAAGAAAAGCACTTCAGAAAGAAACACTATTTGAACAAAGACATTTCAAAATGGGTAAAAAAATAAATAACAGTCAACGAAATGCTTTACGAATAGCATAAGAGGAATTCTTAAGAGTAAGAACGAAACATTTAGAAAAAAGAGATAATTTAATTATCAGAATAAGTATCTTAACTGCAGAAATGTCAAGATTTACAAACCACAGCAATACAGAATACCTATCTTAATTAGAACCAGGGATAACAGAACACTGAAGATGACACTTCAAAGAGCATTTCTCTACTTGCAATACAGGTGATTAAAAGAATTCTTTCCCATCTGAAATTCTGTGCAGAAACAGATGTATTACATACTCACCACAAATAAATTCCAAGATCATCTACATGTGCTGAAGCTAGAAAATCTCCTGTAGGGGACATAGTAAGGCTCACAGCTGCAGAGTCTACCAAAAAACAATCTATGAGGCTAAGGAGAAAAACACAACAAAGAAATTCTCAGCAAGATTAACTTGTTTATCTATGCACATTTGAATTACAGCCGAATGCAAACAGGACACTGGAAGCATCAACACAAACCAGAATATTAGAAGTATTCAACAATATTATATCAACTTAGCAAGTGAACAGCACTGTGCAACAAACCACTCATCTCTATAAAATTATCTACAATGAGCTCAAACTGGCACCTCCTTAGACATCCACATTCTGTGGAAAATGTGGTAAACCATCTGCCCAGATTCAACTCCTGATAACTAACACTGATCTTCTCTGCGGATGTAGATTTTGGACTTCCAGTCAGCCCCATGTTGCTCTGACCTCATCATTAAATGCTCTGCCATTAAATAATTCCCTTTCTCAATATACTTCATATGCACCTGATTAATACCAGGATCTGATGTTTCTAAAGTAAAAGATGAATAGTACAATGCAAAATTTGATTATCTGAAACAGTTTAGACATCACTGTACCTACAGCCTGATATAAAACTCCTTGGACATTTCTTTCACTATTGCAGAAAATTGAAAAAATACCATGTAAAAACAAGGTTAAAGCACTCAACACTACGTGACTATTTCAACAGTACAACACTAGAGTTCTGGATGATGCCACTGGTCCTGAATGATGCATTCCCTAGCAAACTTCCACTCCAGCCCAGGTTCATAGCACATTTGTCACTTATTAAGGTATAAATTTCATTTACTTCAAAGTGTAAGTAAAAGTTGACTTTGACAACTGGTTCATTAAGAGAAGCAAAGCAAACAAACAGAGAGCTTGAATATCTTGCTCTTGTTTACAGAGCAAAATCAAAAGCAAAGGGAGAAGTGATGAGAGCAGCTAGTTTCTCAATCCTGTTCTGTTAACTAATAATAGAAAAAATACTGATGTAACAAAGCAGTTTAAAATGTAAAATCCTGTGGCATGTATTTTCTTCCATCCTAAGCACTCCTGTGATGGTTTCACAGACCATGTTAAAAATAAAAGCCTTTTCTTCCCCCCTGAATTCTATTTTTCCCCCTGAAAGTTTTAATCCTTCTGCACGTTGTTAGACACATGTTGCAAATCTCAGGTAAGAGAAACATCATCACTTTCAACATAAAATATATAAATACTAACCCCAAACACCAGTTACACTGACATATTTTGCACACAGTGCACAATGGCTAGAAAAATTTACCATAAATAATGTTTATAGTTTCAAATCCATCCTTTTCCCACAATTTTTATCAGTAACTGAAAAAATGTGTTCAATAAATTAGCCATAAAGAACAACTGAAAAACAAAGTTAACACAAAATTAAGTTTTTCTACTTAGTGAATTTAAATAATAATTAAAGTTATAAGCTTGAGAAAGTATGGATGAATCTGCTACAGGGCAATGAGATACATGTTTGCAATTTTTATTTAAAAAGTACAGCAACTACTAAATTAAGACTGCCTGGATTCCAGGCAGGAATTTAAATTTCCTTTAAATTTCCTGCCTAACCGCAAAAATTAAGACAATGGAAAGTATAAAAGTGCCGAGCTCACAACATCAACAGGTCTTCTTCTCAAGTACTCCATCCAAAACATAAACAGTCAGCTCATACCCTCAAATCCTTAATTTGTCTCTGCAAGATGCACTGCAGAAGGAAAAACTGGCGTAATGTCAAGGTTCCTGCTTGTGCCTTTCTTTACATAAATTGGCAGTTTTCCCCCAATTTCCAAAAAGTCCTACATTAAAAACATGCACTAGGAATATTTATATTACATAAGGACAGATAAGCAGTATTCCTAAGTAAAAAACAGATGTTTAACTAAGAGCTGTCATATTATTTACCTAAGTGACTTAGTAATTCTCATAAGGTAAGATAAATTAAGAACAGAATCAAAGCTCAGGCTTTAGAATACAGAGTTTATAAGTTGATTCTTCTATTTATGAGCCACAGAAGGAGTAAAGCAAGCATCAGTCTTTTAATAAAAAGCTATCCCTCCTTGTAAATACGCCCCTCTTCCCACAGTTACAGGAAAACCTTGCCTTTATATTTTGGAAGAATAATTTAACCTAATTACTTTCAAAACCAGAATTTGTCATGTAGCTCCTAGATTTCAGCTTGACCTGAATTTCTTGCAATCAGAGAAAAGAGACAAAATATATAACTTTGTTACATGCAAACAAGAACTACTGTTGGATTACTTTTAAAAACATTATGAATAGATTCTTACTGCGAAGTGTTATGCTATTGAAGAAAGATATAAGTAACTGATAATAATTAAAGCTGCAATTTTTTTGTAGGTATATTATTTTGGAAGGGAAAGAGTGACAGAAAGATGAAGTTCAAACAGAGTGTTAATTTTGTTCTCATTTACAGTGGAAAGATGACATCTAATGTCCATCCTGTCCTACTTTAGACTAGTATCTCCCATCATGTAAGAATAGGTCATTTGTTGATTTTCAAAACACTTTTGGTAGTAAAGCTTTTAACAATTACTTACCAAAGAACGTCAACTAATCAATCCACATGAAACTATTCAGTTTCAGGCAAGACCACCGGACCTGCACATTGCATAGCACTACCCTAAATTACTAAAAAAAAAAAAAAATCTGTCTGATGTACTGTTAAAAGAATGCACTGGCAGAACTCAAAGCTACTCTTCAGCTTGTTTTTTTCTGGGTTCCTGAACTTCTTCTGTGTACTTGTCAATTTCTCAGCCAAATTTTATTCTGGGATAAGACTACTCAGATTGGATCATAAAAGACTATTTTGGTAGTTGCTATGAAAAATATAACTGACATAAGGCCTTATTGTGTCACTAAAATGAATGTAAGCAAAACCAGGCTTCTTCTATTTACAAAACCAGCTGGAGCACTGCATCCTGCTCTGGGGTTGCAGCACAAGACAAGTATGACGTTAGAGTAGGTCCAGGAAAATGACTGGGAACACATTTTCCATGAAAAAGAGCTGGGAGAGATGGCGCTGTCAACCCTGGGGAATAGAAGGATCTGAGATAACCTTGTGGCCTTTCACTACTTACAGAGGGCTTCTAAGAAAGACAAGAAAGACTTCTTAACAGGACCTGTGTTGAGAGGACAAGGGGCAACAGTGTTGAAGTTAAAGGGGGTGGGGTTATGTTGGACACAAGGCAGAAAGTTTTTTACAATGATGTTGATGAGGCACTGGAACAGGCTGCATAAACAAGTTGTGATTGCCCCATCCCTGGAAGTGTTCAAGGCCAGGTTGGATGGGTCTCTGAGTAACCAGGTCTAGTGAAAGAAGGCCCTGCCCACATCAAGATAGCTGGACTAGATCTCTGAAGCTCATTTCCAACTCAAACCACTCTATGACTACTTCAGGATATCACAATGCAATTCAGCTTAAACAACCTCTTTTTGGATTATAGTGCCGCTTCCAGACAAAGAACAAATTAACACTCGTTCACACTACATGAAAACTCCAGGTGTCATCAACAGGTCTTCAAGATGCTGTCATTCTGTAGATCCAGAAAAAGGCACATATTGCTAGCATTGGACACAACTGAAATAATGGATACTGAGTTGTTATACTATGTGCAACTTGGAATATCACATAGCACAAGTCAGTGACAGATAATCAAGCCAGAAGACTTTTTGTCATTTATCAGACATGGGATTATTACTTCTGCTGTATGTTTTTAAAGTGACTCACCATCCAGAGGGAAGGTCCCAAGTCTTAATGGTACAGTCCATTGACGAAGTTATTAGCCAACGACCATCAGGACTGAAAGTCTAAAATAAAAACGTCAATTTAATGGCACAACTGACAAAGTCAGTACCTACAGGAGACCTTGTCAATATTAGATTGCTCCCTAAAAACAGGACGAAATAGTCTGGCCATAAACCAAAACTGACAACATACTGTTGAAAAGGAGAAAAGAACAAAACCACAAGCTATTTCAGAGCAGGTTTAAATATAGGACACCGGATAGACCCGACTTTTAGTCAAAGCCCTTTGGTCCTTACTTTCATGCTCATGATGACAACCAGTAAGCGTAAAACTGAAAAAATAAGTACTCATTTAGTAACATTTAGAATTAAAAACTATTTTAATGGACTCTACAAAGCACTATTACATAAGACGTAAATAAAGGAATTATCAGTGTGTTGCATAATCTCAGATCTGTTTACAACTGACTTATCTTTTCTACATACACGGTTGAGACTACTCACAATTTTGTTCCTCAATCTGGTTTTCATTATTCCTACTGCTTTGTTTTGTTTGACCCAAAACCAGCTTGTTGAAAAGTTGTAGTAAAATCCAAAAGTACATTGAAAATAGATGACCATTCCAACACTGTACATTTTTAACTTGAAAACTAACAAGGTCAAGACTGCTGTAGAGCTGAACTACAACTCTACAATTCACAGCTGAATATAATGCTCAGTAACTTAACACATGCAGAGAAAATCATTATTTTTAAAATTAGTTAGGTATCTGTGTATTACAGAAAATGAGTTAACAATTACCATGTCATTAATCCGTCCATGGTGTCCTGAGAACGTCCTGACAATCTTCCTAGTTTCTATATCCAAAACACTAATAACGAAGTCATCAAAGGCAATTCCCAGAATACCACTGCCAAGACACATTAACACATATGATCGTGAATACTCAAGAGACAAAAAAATGAAAACATCTTTACATTGCTCCAGGTATCTTTTATTCTAAAGTAATTTCAGATAATATCAGTATTACGTATCTCCAGTTTGATCAAATGCCTTGTAATAATTTTGTTTTGTGTCTAGTGGTCACTTCTATTTCAAAGCATCAGATATATAAACTTAATTAGAATACTGGTTCCCATTCTATTCAAGTATGCACAGCAAAAGAATATGCACATGGAACAGCTTTCGTTTCTTACTTGTCTCTGTGAAGGAGAATTGCACTTGGAGAAGAAGGAAGTTCAGTGGAGTAAACTAGAACTTTACTTTTGAATTTCCAAAATTTAATTAATCCTTCACTACCAGCTGTGATCACCAGCTGGTTTAATCCATCCACTGCTACGCCTCTAATGGCCCCTTCATGTGCTGCAAACCAAGAGAAAAGAGAATATTATTTCAACTTAGCACAGAACCCAGCTGAATGTCAAATATTATTCCGTATGTCTTTTGCCTAACTACACTGAACAAGCAGTAAGCAGGTGACAATCCTAAAACCACCTGACAAGACTGCTCCAATATTTTAAGGGGTTTTTTTTATCTGTAGAGAAACCAAATTGCTTTCAAATAAGTACATAGAATACAAGTCAAAAGTTGTGAGCAGTTGAAGCAAAATATCAGCTGGTATTTCTGCTTTCATTTTGGGGAGCTTCTTCTGAACATGAGATTTGAGGGACTTTTGGAATCACTTAGGGAATGCCTCCAGGAGGACAGACCACTCCAGAAAAAATGTACAGCTTCAGTTCCAGCACAAAGTCTGTCAGTTTTCCTAGGCTACTTCACACTGGAATATGAAGATAAGACATAGCTCTTCTGGGTTTGGATCACTTTTATTTCTCAATCAATGCCTAGAGCTACTGGTCAGTAACTAAAATTAGAAAATTCTTCCCATTATCAATGAATTATTTTTTTAGGAGATCACTTCATGTTTCCTATGCTAGATGGCTTTTAGAAATCCAGTAAGGTTTAAGGGCTCATCAGGACTCTCTCCTTGTTTCTACAAGAGATTCACATCACAACTGCCAAAAAAGATGCATGAGGATACATGACATGAAATATATATGCGTGCAACCATTAAAAGGAATGTCAGAACACTGTCATGCTATATCATAAGTCTGCAGCTAGGCAACTAGAAATAATACCATATGCAAAGTACTGGACTTGGTTAGGACTTCAATTTCCCACTTATTTGAGTTATTCCTTAATTTTTAAGCAGCAAGCAAAAAATATGGGAAAAATTACCTCAGAGACAGAACCCTAAAAGAAGCTAAGGAATGTGATTATCTCGAAAAGAGCAGATGCCAAAGGATCTCATTTTCATGCTAACCATTTTGGTAACTGACAATTCTGTGTTAATTAAAACCAAGGATATGCTAACATCAGACCTGTTAAAAATAGCAAGGATCCTGTCCTTCGTATCAGGTTTCTGACTGTAGTGCAACATAGAATGGTGTAGGGTAATTAGAGACACTGAAAGATTCCCAGATTCAACTCAGAAACCATGTCAAATTTCCTAGATGACAGAACAACAGGTTATTGCTGTTCTGTCAAGAGCCTTTACTTTAAAAGTCTAGCAATCCTTACCTTTTTCTTTGCCATAACGCCCTCTGTGAATGCCAGACTGCATGTTATACACATCTACCTGTCCAGTTGACATCCCAATTACAGCGAAGTTGCCACATGAGGTAATGTCAACTGCCTTTCAAGGGAATGAAAAAAGGCAAAGCAAATAATCTATGAAAAAAATTCTTCAAGTGTGCATCCATTAGCAAAGTTATTAGAAGATACGTACTATATCAGGAATACAAAATATAACACATTTTTGTTAGAGTACTTCAAGGAAACCTGCACAGAATCAACAACTTGTAACTCAAAAAAGCAAAGGGAGGAGCTCTGAAAATAAGCCAATGGTCAAAATATAATAAATATGGCAATGCATGGCTATGAAAATTTATTGACATCCCTCAGAAGTTGTATGTAATAATATCAACACTGTAACCTAAACAATCAAGATATCAAAAGATTCAATTCCTAAGATAAAAAGCATGGTGACTGCATGACTGAATGCTCACACTGCAAATGGCACCCCAAAATAAGGTGAGTTCACACGGAGTTTAAATAGTGGCCTAGAAGACTATAGAAAAGTACAGTCCAAAGAACCCAGATAGTGGAACACAGTGGGCAGGCAGAAAGCACTTTGCAAAGCAACTAAAACATGTCTAGATAGTGCTTTTTCATTCTAAGTATTATTCCTTTACAAACAGAAATCAAAATACCATACACTGCAATTCTGAAGAAACTGCATCTTAAATACACTTACTGTTGCATATATATCAATAGGTTTGTGTTTGCTAAATTCTTCTGGCTTCAGTTTATGAGCTCCCATGGAAGTTTTCTGGTAGTTCCACGTTGTACAGGTTATATAGCCTTGATGGCAGGCAATAATACCATCCCAGTCACTCTGATGTGCCACTTCTGCAATGCAACACATAGTCCTTTCAGAAACAGTAATTCAAAAGTAAAACAAGCTTGTACCTTAGAAAAGGGCATTTTGAAATACCTTTAGACAGAACAGCTCATATTTGATGTTCTTGTTGCACAGTCAAAAGGCTGCTATACAGAAAAAACATCTGGCAAACTGTTGTGCACATGGTAGTGTAACTAAAGTGCTAACAGAACCACAAGCATTTTTTTTTTACATTTTATGTCTTTGCACGTTTTAGTCTATGCAGTTTGAAAAGCGTATTTCAACGTAAATGGCTTGAACTGCTCAATCTGTACACATTTCCAGCTGAGTCTCTTAACTGTTTATTCAGCTGTTGAAGCTGCAAAAGCCACTATATAACAAATTAAAGTGGGGTTTAAGAGCTAAATCTACTTGACACTGTAAAACACTCTTTTGGTATTTCCAAGAAAACTTGTTTCTCCAAAGCTCAGTATCCAAACTCCGTAGTCAAATATCTCTGGGGATCTAAATAAAGAGCAAGTTTGCCTTTTTTCTGTAATAGTTACAATTAAAAAAATGAGAGCTTGAAACTCTTTAATTTCTAGAGCTTCAAAACAAGAAGCTCTAAATGAAACAAGACACAATCTGACGCACTTTACGAAACAGAGATAATATATGAAAAAGGAAACAACTCTATAATGTACATAATGAAATGGATGTTTTATGTCTCCAAACACAGGCAGGTCTAATATTAATTTTTAGAATACTTAATTTTAAATTAACTATAATAAATATTTAAATATAACTTTTAAAAATATACACAGAGATATTTGCAACACGTATGTACCACTTTAGTCTGCAAATTTAAATGCCATATGTAGTCAAATGGCTACACAAAACTGTAAATCCCAGTCTTTCAATACAGGAAACAAGAAACCCTCATCAGAAGAGACAATAGCTACATTTTAAACAAAACAGTCTTCAAGTCTGAAGAGGAAGTCATTAACTTAAAGAAGCACATTTTGATGGAGCAAAGATAACTATTCTGCTAGAAAAAAAAAGATTCATTATTTGCATACTGAATTACAAATGAATAGATTTACTTGAACTTTGACTTTGAAAAGTGATTCATGAAAGAACTGAGGAATCAAAATCAACCACTGTACCTAGTATCTCCTCAGCTGACAAAGATCTTTATCCCCCCTCTAACTGCTGGTTCTCCAGTGTGGAATAATATGTACATAAAAAGATTTTGGCTACTATGCAGGAGATTTTCAAGCCAAAAGCTAGATAAAGACATTTGAGATAAAATGCTCTTTTTGAAATATTAGAGAAGTTCATCAAATAAAATGTACTTTTAAACTCTCACTCAACAGCTCACAAAAGGCCATAGATGCTCAATAGTCTTTATTTTATTGGAGCATGAGCTTTCAAAACAGTAGTGTTCTTGACAACTAAAAGACAAAATGAATACATGATGACAACGTATTTATATTTATTCTGTAATGTATGTCAAAGACTACTTACCTGAAGCAAAGGCTGTAATTGGTGGAAGCGCCATAGTGTCAAGCTTAAGACCTTTCTTTTTTGATTTCTTTTTGTTAATTGAACCTTAAAAATAGAAGTGTCTCAATCTCATGGTTAAAAATGAGAATAATGGTTTAAAAAAGACTGTTAAACATAATGTTCCTATTAAACTTAGAAAAATCTGGCTTACATAAACACAGTATTGCTGTTCCCTAGGGTGTGAAGAGCTAAGAACAGTAACAGAGTTCCTGTCAAAATTCATGTGATGTTGAGCAAACCCCAGCCTTTTACACAGAGATCCTACTCAAACTATTTGTTCCAGGATTCTGTGCTGAAATCCTGAGGCAGAAGTTCCCCTAATTCAGCTAAAAACATGGTCATAGAGACATAACTGTACAAAGCAATATACAACTCCCAGCCCCTTCACTAATGAAAGAGTCAGGAATTTCAAATTTATGCCCCAAGGATACATACATAAAACCAATTATCTTTTCAAATAGATCTAAATACATACATAACAATACTGATGGATATTTAAAAATAAGAATTATTTTAGTCTTTCTGATCCTTGCTCTTCAAACTGTAGATGAAAGTGTTCCTTATCACGGTATTTTGTGCCCACATTAGATCAAAGGTACTCAAGTCATGAAATAGAAATTTAGTCAATTGAATAGAAGGGGAATACAGTAAAACCTTGTAATTACTGAAATGTCAGCTACTGCTTGATACATTTTTAATATAAAAATCATGCCCAATGTTTCTCACAGTGAAGCAGCATACACTGCCAGGCTACGGAAACTGCTTTTTTTAAGTACAAACAAATCTGACAGTACACTGTACACAGCAGGAAGGACTGAGTTCACAGAACAACTGAGGTGACTAGGTTTTATACAACAGTTAAAGTGAAAATAAGGCCTGTCTAAGGTTTACATAAACACTTTCCAGAGCTCTTTTTCACCAATACTTGCACTTTGACTGTAATACTTACCACGCCCTAAACTTTTATTGAACTTTTCATGCACTGTTGAAAAGGACTGCAATGTTCCATCTTGACCTGACAAAATATTAGCAGAGAGTAGTGAAGGGCAAGAATCAACTTTATACATAAGCTGTTTGTGCAAGAAAAATAGAAGTAATAAGCAATAAGCAACCTCAGACATCCTAATAGAGTAGTTTCTAAAAATTCTAGTACAAGAAAAAATACAGACACACTATAGACAGCAGAATTAATGAAGCCTAGTTTTCTATAGCCTACATTCCATTCCTACAATTTTATCCCGCACATGATCGGAATGACACCTCTTTCTGGACATCTTTTCTATGTTAATCTCTCTATTCCAACTACTTTCTCCACCACAGTATCTAGCTGCAGCTAGCTTCCAAAGATTAGAACATTTAAATTAAGTGCTGCATCCTTCAAATACCTCCAGAATACTTCCAAAGCTTTCCCATAACCCCATATACTCCCTTAACCAACTACACATTTTACTAACCAATGCACATTGTGACTGGTTAAGAACTACACCCTAGGTTTGTCAGTAAGCTAACCCAAACAAAAATGGTAAAAGGGTTGTCCACCTTTCCTGTAACCAGGACACCAATGGGACTTCCCTACTCTTATCAGGTGACCGATGTTCACAGAACTGACAGGAATTTAACATAGGAACAGAAGGCTCACATTTGAAACTAGAAAACAGGTTCACATTGTCAAGGGAACATGGACAAGGCAGAACCAAAATCCAACAGAAAATGCAACTGCACAATATATGCAAAACTACAGGCACTGAGATTATTTTTAAAAATCACAAGAATCACAAAATACTTTTATTACTTCAAATAAGTAAAGAAAGAGAAAATTAGTCAAAATGAACTTAAAGAATCTGAAAGACAATTGACAATTATACTATTCAAGCAAACTTTGCTTGCTGCTATAATAGAGAAGTAAGGCAGAAACTGTATACTGGGAACTGGGAGAAATGTTAAGCAGCAGAAAAGTCTGTGACATAAGTGAAATTTTATGAAGACAATTTGTGGAGATGCCTGTTCTAAGGAAACTAACAGCACTTGAAAGGCACCCCACAGCACTGCTACCTCATTTCTGTTGCACAAAGTTTTACTACTGTTTCAGAAAGCAATGTAGAGAGTCAATCTGTACACTGCAGATAGGTAAGATCTCAAAGCCTGAGATGCTTTTCATTTTAGTGGCTGCCTCTGTGCCCTCTCCATGTGTCTTGCCATAAACTACAAAAGCAAATGTGAAAATTGGTTAAGCAACACTTAATAGATATTGTGGTTTATTTGGTGTGAGCTGAATTATTGTCATGTAACTTGTTACTTGAATCCAAGTTACTAGTTGGATCACCAGCAAGAGATTTTAGTAGGTAGTTTTAGCACCATCTATTGCTGTGCCATGTTTGGTGTAAGATTTCATCAAAATGTACTGTAATGTTGTCAAATGTTACCCATGTAAGCAATTCATTACCTAACTGTAAGTAAAGACTAGGTGAAGAGTCTGTACCATTCCATACTTAAGTGTTCTGGGGTACAAAACAGTCTGATCTAGCACTTCCTAAGGGGTCTTTTTAGAGATTTTTAAATATGCTGGTTTCTAAGGATGGGCAGTCATTATGTAGTTTTACATTTTTAGATTAATACCTTGGTAAGAAGCAACCTTGAAAACATATATTACAGATACAATTGAGCTGCAATAATCTACAAAGACAGTGCAAGCCACAAAGCTTGCTCAAACTAGTGGGAAAACTAGCGTGGCTCCTCTCAGTTACTAAATGCATTATGCTGCTTATTTTTTCCCTGTCACAAATAGATTTCCCTAGTTGTTAACAAGTTTTCATTTTGACCAGCTGACAGTTCCTAAGGAGATATGGAAACAATTTATATTTATCAAATACATAAATACAGATGATAAAACCAGCTCCTACACTACTCTGCTTTGAACTTTTCAGCTTACTTGCTGATATGTTACTCTAGGGAAACAGTTTGCTATAATAATACATGACATTGTCTACAGCAACTACTTATTATGTTTCATAAATACATATACACAGCACATGAAATATAATCTAGTGTGTTAATAAAAAAAAGGCACTTTGTGCATTTTCTTTATCATAGCAAGGAATCAGACTGAAAAACAAGAATGAAAATTCATACCTGCACTAAGAATTTGCTCTCCATTTTGCCCATGGTATCTGATTTTTGTTGGTGGTGCACTATGTCCCATTCGGCTTCTCAATACACGACCTGTACCACCAGGTCCATCAAAAATCCACACCTGCATCCCCAAAATAAGCAGAAAAACAAGGCTGATAAACATTGCCCTGCCAATACCTGCACCTCTTGTCAGTGGAACGGATTTAGCTGTGAGCTGATGCAGTAAATGCTGGCTTTCACCCTTGATCCTAAAACTCTGGAAGTTTCTGCCACAGCAACTGTTTCCTGCTGATTTTTCTGCTCCTTCACCAAATGACATGGAGTACAAGGGACTTATATCATCACCAACTGTTTATCACCCAAAACATTATAAAAAAGGATCAAGATTTAAGACAGTGTACCAGAATATAAAATATGGTCCTGGAAAAGTGGATCCAAAGCTTTGTTCTTCAAGGTTACTATGAAGCAGTAAATGAAGCAATGGCATCATGGTAGTAAATCTTTAAACCACAGACCAGCTGAGGAGCCAGCAACTTGAGTTTTTTATATTTGTTACACTTGAAAACTGCTGCTTCAATCCAAATTAAACATTAGACTTTGCAGGTCTCTCAGAGAAGGAAAAGGTAAGAGCAAACAGCAGCAGCTATTGTAACTTACCTGTAGAGCATTATCAGCACCATTAGTAATAAGAAGCGGCTCTCCAGGGACAAATGACATGCCAGCTATCGCTGTGGAATGAGCATCTTGCATCTGACACATCAATTTCTTCTCTTCTAGATCCCACAAAGCAATGTGTCCAATTGGGCTACCAGCTGCCATTAATGGGTGTCCATCTGCTCAAAAAAAAAATTAAAAGGTTTGCTTGTTCACATTCAGCTCATCCTTATTTACTTCTCACATCTTAAAACTGATGCAACAAAAGGCTACAATCAGAAGAAAAAAAATCCAAGTTGATGCTATAAATATGTTTTAACTGTAACAGTCTACTATTTCAATTGGAAAAGAAACAAAGCTCATGAGTAACGAAACCAGGATATTTTTCATATCAGGTAACAACAAAATATCTAAATCTATCAGTCAATTCTAGAAGTTTTGCTTGAAAGAAAACAAGAGATATTGACACAAAAAGGCACTCTTTCTACTTCTCAGAAGTCTTTTCACAATTTTCTCCAGTATCATTCTTCTGAACAGGGCCTACATTGATCTATATATTGGTAAGATTTGCAAATTTCTCTATTTAAATGAGAGATTAGATTCAGTATCAACTGTAGGATCAACATTAAAGTAACTAGCCTTAGTAATTAGTACATGCTCATTAGACAAGAAAAACCTCTGGGAATAAACAGTGTTCCCCAGTAACATCCATGCAGTAGTCACCCAACTATTAACATTCAAACTTTGGGGAGAAGACATTGCTGAGAAGTAGGTTTGGACAGTAAACTAAGGTGTACTGATTCCTCCGCACTAACTCTGACAACTGCACTGTGCTAACTCTTGGCAAACTGAAAACAAACTCTCAGCACAAATTTTGATTCCTAAATTTTTATCAAAAATTGTTTTCCTGCATCCCACTTAGTTTTAGTGATTTTACACATATTTTCATTAAAAAATGCTAAGATTTACCTGTACGAAAAGATATTGCTGTGATGGGACCCCAGTCTTGTTGAAATTTCATCAGAGTTTCATCAAACTTAATATTATGTACAATGATATGACCAGATACAAGACCAACTGCAACAACATCCACTGCTGGAGCCTGTAAGAAAAATTGAACAGCAACTAAAATGAAAAAGGGAAAGCTTACTGCTGCACTACTAATACCAGTACATTCAAGACTGTATCTAAATCTGGGGTAAATATAGTAATGAAAAAACAAGGCATCTCACATGAGATTTTCTATCTGTATCACTGTAATGCAAAACTTAAGATCTGGTCAGGAAAACAAAAAAAGAAAAAAAAAAAGAAAAAAAAAAGAGAGAGAGAGAGAGAGAGGGGGAGAGAGAGAGAGAAGAGATGTACAATTTTCTGCTTAGTCTTTGTTGGTTCCAGAAGCTGGGACTCCTTTGAAAAACAGATCACTTTAATTGTCCAGTAGCTCTGGCAGACCTTTATACACTCAGTCCCTCATCCCCATGTTTACAAGTTTTACTCTGGACAACTGCTGAACCATTTTTAAAACTGTCATCAATGCTACCAATAAGTTTCAATTCATTTCTATATCTAAGAAAAAATATAGCAAATACAATTTAAAAAATCTTTTAATGAATCAGCAAAATCCAAAGCAAAATAAATTTAGCAAAAATCTACCAGTGTAACAAAGTTACACATGCATGATGCACTGCATCTTGCAAACTGTTTCTGTGACTTTATGATGACATTCAGTGAAGACTATACATGTAATGAACACAGAACAGTTAAGATGCTAAATGCAACATAAGTAGGACCAGAGAAAGTGCAGATAATAAGACTTCACACAACAGAGAGTTATTACAATACCTGAGAAAATACAAGCCCCGTTTTATTGCTGTAATTTTTAATAATGATATTTTGCCTGCTCTTCTTGACCAGTTATGTATGAAAATAAAACATAGCAAAAATACTAACTTGTGCAAGTGTTGTAACTGCGAAGCCCCATCCTGGAAATGAGTATAAGAGTTTGCTGGAAAACAAACACAAAAACCCCATAAATCAATTAACCCCTGGAGATCTTCCATGACAAAAGGGCTGCTTTATATGCACTTACTAAGAAAAGTAACCAGCTTTCTGTCCTTATAAATCAGATAAAAGGAAAAAACCCACTGTGATACTAGTAAGTAAGGTTAAGAATAAAACTTATGGTTTAACTTTATTGAAAAATTAAGTGTCATGCACTAATCCCACGACAGTGACATAATTACATGGCATGAATAGGGAGGATGACCCGTCCATGCCAGTTGCTCCCCTCCATTTCTGCTACAATCACACCTCTGCAGAATTCTCAACATCAACATAAACAGCCAGTCAGGAATCAACTTCTAATAGAATCATATCCTTCATTTTCAGAGTAACTTCCCTCAGTCAAGACACTAATGTGTATTACAAACACACCCCACTTTGTTCCTTTCAGAAATGGTTAACAACCAAAATGTGAAGCAGGACAGCTCACAGACAAGGCAGTCATGAAGTACTTATTACAGGTGAAATTGTGAACGTATCATTTAAGGACACAATTAAAACACTATTCTATTACCACAAGCACAGGCTGGCATTCTTAAAAGACTGTTACCAGTCAAGTTACCATCTCTCACTTTCTTGCCAGGTACCATTAAGCTTTACCCTCTACTCTTTTTTCCTTTTTTTTGGTCTAGCTTTTCCATTCCTATCAACAAAACAATCTATGTAGGGAGCAAATAGCCAAAAATGAATAATGGTTACCCCAGCAATACTGCTGAAAGAGAGCAGTGACAGTCCTATAAGTTTTTACACAATTAAGAGGGAAATTAAGCCATCTAGGTTAGACTTTTTGTCATCCAGGATGTACTGCATCTCAAGATGCTGTGACGGCAATTGAAGAGATGTAAAAATACTGTATTTACTTTTCCGTATTTTTAGACTACTCCTATTTCCTGATTTATATAGCATATAGATAATCTCTAAAACATTAGAATATGAAACAAAAAGAAATATCAGTGACACAATTTGAAGTATACAGTAGTTATGAAAATAAACAATTATGCAAGCTGAGTTAGGAGAATGAAACACTGATTTATGCAAGCTGACTTAACACTTATTTGCAGTATGTACATCAACATGCAGGGCAACTCACTGTACTTGTAACTTTCATGAGTTAGAAAGGCAGCTGATCTTGGCAGACA
Source organism: Pithys albifrons albifrons (assembly GCF_047495875.1). Lineage (NCBI taxonomy): Eukaryota > Metazoa > Chordata > Aves > Passeriformes > Thamnophilidae > Pithys > Pithys albifrons. Next base: position 60,486,596 of record NC_092497.1, on the reverse strand, counting down.
TGAAATACTGACATTATGAATGATGATCCACTGAGACATGCTCAGAGACAACTGCATGTTTACACATCTCTTGAGTGTAAGGCTCAAATGCTGGTAATTACCTCCACACTACCTGTCAACACTTCCTTGCACCCACAAAAACAAAAAATTAAGCTTGGAAGAAGGGAGGCAGAAGGCCTGAACATGCTTTTCTTATTATTTTAATTGCTTTCATGGGAAAGCTATGTGATTCCAAGAAATCAAAAAAAAACCAAAAACCTGAACAACCCCTGACATTTTGCAAGGAGAGTAAACAACACGCAACCTGAAAGGCATCAGCATTCAGGGAGCAGCAGCATTCTTTGCTCCTGGAGATAAACCAACTGAAAACTTGTGCCAATATTCAGTAAAAGATTCCATGTTCTAAACCTGCTATACTTAAAAGTATCATTTGTTGCATATCAAGCTACTTGGAGCATGAATTGTAGCTAAGTTATTAAGAACCTTACTTGGATCTTAAATTCCATAGCTGCAAGCTTCCTTGTTCACTCCCAAGAAGAATTTTATTCAAATAGGTGCTGGGATGCAGAAGTGCAGAAACTGCAAAAGTGGCTTTATCAAAGTCAACTCGAAGATACTCTTCTGCAAGAAAGTAAGAAACAGGGTTAGTGTGGCTACCCCTACAAATCTTCAGGTTTGCCATCCCTTTGCAAATGTAAAAGCAGAATTGATGTTTACTTTACAAATCCTGTGACTGGTGTTTCTCACATTAAAGCATTAAGTAATGTGTAACAAGACAGGCTAAACTTTACATTGTAACATCTTTTGCCTCAAAGGTGTATTTTTTCCCTATAAGCCTACCTAGTACAACAATACTGGCAGAAGTGTAGTGATTTATATCTTTTGGAGGAATTCCTGCTCCTGCCTGAGCAAAACACCTCATCTGACTAGCATGCTTTTTGTTTGTTATAGCAACTTCAAATCTCTAAAGACCGTTTACAGCCACTGTTGAGACACAACATCAAGGGAACAACACTGGTCACATCAATGACAATGATTTCTAAAAGAAAAAGTTTGGGGCACTGAAGTACAGTTTCATAAAGCACTTGACAATTAGATGAGAAGATGCTGACACAATCAGAAGATTATGCATTAGAATTTAGTCTTACCCAGTCTAACAAACATCAAGGAATTACAGGTTTTCACAGATAGCGTCAAAGCTGCTGTATCCCAGTGTTTACAGAAAATGGAAATCAAAATGCAATTTACATATATGACCATTATCTCTTTACCCCTATATGAAACCTTACTGGGTCTCTGCATGTGGTGCAGAATCAATTCATGAGATATTATTTCAGAATTAGGACTTCAGAGTAACAATTAAGCAGCGCTATCATTTAGGAATATCCTTTTTTAAGAATAAACTACTTCTGAACACGTGCATTTAACAAAACTCCTTCTTTTTAAATGTTTCACAATGCTATCCTACGAAGTAATAAAAAATTAGAGTGTCTCACCTTCTGACTGTATATTCCAAACAATAAGAACATTATCAACATCCACAGAGATGACATGATCACCAAAAGGCTGTAGAAGGTGTATCCTTGCCTTGTGACCTTCATAGGTATGAACCACCTAGAAATTTGAAATAGAAAAGTTTTCACTGTAATTTGTTAAGGTAGCACATCATGTTAATGTAGTATCTGAGGACAGCTAATATGGAAGCAACCAGTTTAAATAAAATACATGGAAAGGCCACACAACTTGAAGTGGAAGATAGATGACTATATCTGACATTTAAAACTGTTGGCAAAAACATTCCACTAAAATATTTTTAATTATTTAATTTAAATTCATTTAACTTATGAGAATTAACAATTTATGTTTTATCTTTAAATAACTACTTAATTATGATTACATAAAACACAGGTCAGCCACTACAGAATTTGTATTACATTCTTCTGTGCTAAGGTTTTTATTCTTTATTCTACAATTTGTTTCCCTAAAATTGAACATAGTAAATATCTACAGAAACAGGCATTTGTAGAAAATTAACTGTCCTGAAACCACAAATACAATACAACTGTCTTATACTACTAGGCAGTAAGTAAACTAATAAACACCTCTTTGTTCCTGGCAAAAGCATGGAGAATATTTTCGTATGAAGCAAATATCAGCATGCGATCTGCTGCCAAACATGTAATGTCTTGTGCCAAAGCATTACCTGTTAATCAAACAAAAGAAAAGTTGAACACTTCTCAGGTTCATAACAAAAGGGAAAGCCCAACAGTGATGGGCATGGTGACCCACCAAGAAGGCTTTTCCATTGAACATTTAATTGAATTTTAGGGAAACACGCACATTGCAGACGAATGCAACTATTACCATATAGCATTACACCGATACAAAAACATCATAGAAACACCAGATTGGTAGGTCACAAGGTGATTCTTTTGAAAAACACTTAGTAATAAACCACTGAACTTTCACTGTAAGTGAAGGCATGTGTTTTCTTTGTGAAACTGGAAACACAGATGATCAATCAAAGCCTCAGCATTACCAATGCTTATTTGGTTAAGTTAGCAAGTGACCCAATCCTGCACCCATTTCCTGATCACAGCTAAAGACACTGGGAATTTACTGCCCTAAGAATACACCTCATTCACCATCTCATGACTGGTTCAGGAGTACCTACTATTGGGATCTGCTACTTCACTGGCTTAAAAGGTAAAAGAATCAAAGTTCCAGACCACACCAAGAAACTGCTGGGGTGACCCCAAATGGTAGAAAACTGAAAAAGACAGTCTAGGGAGAAATACTCTCAACACAGGGAAATATAAAAATGCAAATTACAGCACTTAACAACTGTACAGAGAAACACCAGATCAAAAATAACCTATGATATAAACTTGCATGATGACAGAACAGCCTTCTCCACAATGTTGCTTTGTACTATGAATTATTATCGGACACAAAGAACCACTACTTTTGCTGTACTACAGCACAGCCTCAAAAGGATAAAACTAGGAAAATAAAAAAGGTTGCACTTTAGGTTTCATTTGTTTAAACACACACATCTTCCCACAGCACCTCTGAAGAGACTTAAGCTTGCAACAAGGTTATAGATCCCTGGTACTCCACATGAGCTGTATGAAGTCTGCTTAGGCTAAGACAGTTTCAGGTAGATCCCAATTAAAAAGTTCAGAGCATCAACCATATAATATCAACAAACCAACAACACCACAAAGAGAGATGCACGGCACTGATTTTTTCAATCACAATTTTGTATGTAAACATCACAATATCTCAAAAAGCTTATATGATTACCTCTATAAGATGTAGCCCACTTGAATCACAGAATCACAGACTATTCTGAGTTGGAAGGGACCCACAAGGATCATCGAGTCCAACTCTTAAGTCAATGGCCCACAGAGGGTATTGAACCCACGACCTTGGCATTATTACAACCAAGTTTTAACCAGCTGAGCTAATCTCAGGGTCAAATAGGCAACATTTTTATAATTTTGTAAGCTGAAAACACAAGTTACATTAATGTGTTTACACGTTAACTATGCACACTTGGTCTTCTACATTTAGTCCTATTCCTGTGATATTTATTCTCAAGTACACAGGTACTCTTTTAATGAAAAATACTTTATTTATGAGGTCTCCGTAAAAACTTGGTGGTGTACAGAAGCCCCTACTTTTCAAGACAGCATGCATCCCTCTGAATAATCTAAATGACTGATGAAAAGGACTTCTGGAAATCAACTAGTTCAATGTCCCACCAGCTCCTCCCAAAGCTGGACTATCACCAGTACTAGGCTGAGTTAACTGCAGCTATGCCCAGCTGAGTCTTGAACACTTCTGGGGGAAGGAGTTCTGCTCAAGCTGTACACTGTACTACAGTTACCTCTTAGGGCTGTGTTTCCCAACCTCCACTGTGACCCCTTCAAGCTGCAATCTGTAGGCATTGCCCCTTTTTACTTTCTGTACCATCACCACCACAATCTAATTAGAACTGCCATCTAATTACCGTTCAGGTAACAGGTTGCCTCTAGGTCACCCCATATCTTTCCTTCTTAAGACTAAACAGATCCAGTAACTTAATGTCTCTTTCCATACTGCATGCTGTAGGCCCTGACAGTATCCAGCTTCTCAGCATCACGCCTGCAGGAGGAAAGGGAAAGAACCACACTAGTTGGGTACTGAAGTCCAGATAAGGCTTCATCAGCATGAGATACAGGAGAATAACAGCCTTCCCTGATCTGCTGTCATTCCTAATGTAGACCAACACAAAATTTGCCTTATTCCCAGTTACTGCGGTTTTGGTCCACATTCAACCTGGCACAAGCACAATCCCCAGTCCTTTTCAGCAGGGTGCCATGCAGACAGTCAGTTCCCAGCTTGTTCTGTCCCAGCTGCAGGATTCTGCACTTACACTCACCGAAACTGGCAAGGTTCCTGTTGGCCCAGGGTGAGAGTTTTGCAAAAGCTCCCTGGACTGAAACTCTGGCATTCTGGGTGTCAGCTACTCCTCCTAACACAGCACCATCTGCACACTTATCCTGAGAGTGCACGCTGCCTCATCACCCAGGCTGCTGGTGATGGTGCTGGAGATGGGCCCTGCTGCCGACACCCAGAGTGCTTTGTTCTCAACAGCGAAGTGAATGATCGATTCATATCCTTTGTATCCAGCAGCACAACCAATTCTTAACACTGTCTGGAGACTTCTATTCCCATCTACACCTATTCTCTTCATGCAATTACTTTCCTTCTATAACACACATCTAATAACCACAAAAACAACAACAAAAAAGGGATCTGAAATTAATTCAATAAATTAATACTTTAGCTTCATTCACTGCACAATCCTTAAGGACTAAGCATGTTCTTGGACGACCAAGATGGTAAAAAATGAAGGTTCACAGGGTAGGTCCCTAAGAGAACTAAGTTTCAGCTGCAGTCTTATTTCCAGATTTTTATATTTCTAAAACTCCTTTAAACATATTTGAGTGTAAAAATTAGTACATACAATTTATTTTTTGCTTCTGAGTTGAGAATCAAGTGCAGATGTCAAACATGTTAAATATGTTAAAAGAACCCAAATAAGACGAATGAACAATCTGTGCATACTTACTCACAGCAACAATACCAAGCTTCTTCACCTGCAATGAAAATGTTAAAAAGCTGGGTTTAGTGTTGGTTGCAAAGAATTTGTTATAAATAGAAATTAAAAATTCTACAAATGATACTAAGTGAGATGAATTTGCATACATCACAAAACAATTCATCTTAGTTTACAACCATTTTCTACTGGAAAACATATAGAGAGCAGGTCAAAATGAATGGGATAATACATTTGCCAAAAGAAAACCACTCAGTAAGTTGTGTTACCTGATGTAGCTTACCCTAATGCAAAGGAAAATAAGGAGATGGTAAAACACCTTGAAGAGCTGGGGTAACTTAGTTTCTGCATCATCTCTGTTTCTACTTTATTTTCACTATAACTGCACTGTATTCTAATTTTATCTCTGTTCACATAGAATTTGCCTTAGTTGCAAATGTCTTTGCCCAGTGATGATCTCTTGACATTTTAGTTCCAGGTCTGAAGGAGATTGACAGGAGTCAACACTAAAAGGCACCATAAAGGCACAGGAATATCCATGCTGTGTGCACTCTGCTGTCTCTACAATCACTCGATTCCTTTCTGCGTACTTACTGTTTCTACACACTGGATAAACTTTGACTGTGCCCAAGGAGGTCGTTAAGTTTCTGTCTCTGGACACATTCAAAACCACCTAGATGCGTTCCTGTGCCACTCGCTCCACGTGACCCTGTCCTGGCAAAGTGGTGGTACTGGATGATGTCCAGAGGTCTCTTCCATCCCTAAAAATTCTGATTCTGCACTGCAAGAAATTAGGCTATATCGCACGCTTTCACCTTGCAGAACTCAATTACTCTCATCAGTTTCCACAGAGGAGTTTCATTAGGTCTACCTGCCTGCCTCCCCCCCAGAAACGCATAGCCCTCAAACGCAAACTCACAGCTATCCCTGCTGCGGATGAGCTTGTTTATCTTGCAACGAGGAAAAGCTTCAGCACCGGGGCGCTTCCCTGGAAGGATTGGCTGTGCTGGACCAGCCAGCACTGCTCACATGGCTGAACAAGCCCATTCCCGGCCTGTTTCGCCGGAAGCCTCCCTCCTTCCCTTCTCTCCTCCCTCCCTCCGGGCCGTGGTACCCAGGGCAGCGACCCCGCAACACGCTCCCGCATCGCGATGCCGAGGGAGAGGAGGGGAGGAAAAAGCGAGTCTCTCTGCAGGGCCCCGGCCTCCCCACGGCCGGCCGGAGGGGGAAGGATACTGGGATACCGGGAAAGCGGCGCGGGGGGCCGGGATGCCGCGCGTACTCACGTTGTAGGTGTGGACGCTGCGCCCGACGGCGGTGGCCACGTAGAACTCGCGGTGGCGGCCGTGATAGCGCAGGATGTGCGGGACGTGCCCGCTGAAGCGGCCGAGCACTCGGAACGGGGCGAACAGCCCCGCGCCTTCCCGCGCCATCGCCCAGCACGTGTCCGTGTCCGCATCCGCCTCCCGACAACCCGTCCTCCCGCAGGAAGCGCCCGCCGCTTCCGCCGGCTCGCCCCGCCCCTCCGTGCGCCGCCGAAAGCGGCCCCCGCGCCCATACCGCACCATCCCCGCACCCTCCCCGCACCTTCCCCGCACCCGCGGAGCGGCAACCCCGCAGCCCCGCTCCCGCACCGCGCACGCGGGGCACCGGCATCTGCGGGCTGCGCCACAAACACTCCCCGCAGCCACCACGGCGCGTCTTTTCCTTTTATTCTTCGAGGTTGTTTTAATGCCCTTTTATTGTTCGGTTGGGTGTTTTTTAAATCCCCTTTTATCTTCACTTTGTTATCCCCTTTCTCCTCCCAAAGTGCCGGGTCCGGCTGCATGTGGCACTGGCGCAGCTCAGCTCCGACGGCGCGTCCGTACCGGCGAGGCCGTGGGGTGCCCATGCCTGCAGCCGCTGAATTTCCCGAGGTGTTCGTTCTGTTTTGTTGGTTGTTTCTCTTTTTTTTTCTTCTCTGTTTGTCTATAGGCACTTTTTTTAATACTAAATTACGCATATTAAAATCCGTAAGATGGCTCCCGTGCGATGACTGCACGGCGGACAATAAAAGTGAAGTTTACCCCCAGGCCAGCTATCCCAAGTTGTTGTAGCTTCTCCACACCGCCATCAGCTCCCGGGCCTTACTCCTGTCGCACGGGGCCGGGGTCACCGCACGCCGCCACCGCACCGTCCCGTCGGCGCTCCCGGTGCTGCCGCGGGGCGTCCCCGCGTCGGGGCTGTCCCGCCGCGCTGGCCCCTCACCCTCCCGTGCCAGGCAGTAGCCGGGGCAGCGAAGCCGCAGGACGGAGACGATGTCTCGCCACAGCGCCGGCCGCTCCCCGCATTCCCGAGCCCGCTCCAGGAGGCATTCCAGCAGCCGGCCCGCCCGCTCCGCCCGCCGGGAGTCCTGAAGAAAGACGGCTGGTCACGAACCCGGCCCTCAACCCCCTTTCCCTTCAGCTTTTCCCCATGCATCCCTAAAAAAGAGGTTGCCTATCCACTCCTCCTCCCCGCCTCGCTCCTTATCCTTGTCCCCTTCTCCCTGCTTTCCCTTCTTTTTCTACCTATCCCTCTCCCGGCCCTTTTCCCTCCTCTTCAGCCTTTTGCCTCTTTCTCCCTTTCCCTCCTCTCTGTCCACCCTTTCCCCCTTTCTTAACCCCCCCTTCCCACCCTTTTCTCTTTTTTTGGTTTTTTTTTGTTTGTTTGGTTGGGTTTTTTGGTTTGTTTTTTTTTTTTTTTTTTGTGGAAAGCGCATGCCACCTAACCGCCGGGGGTAGTGCGCGCACCCGGGCGAACCTCGGACTGATGCGTGCCCGTCGGCTGGAAGGGCGCATCCTCGCAGGTGTGAAAATCGAGTCGTTGCTCCTGGAGGGAAACAACAACAGAGGGGGCTCGTTAAATCCACGGCCCCTGCCGTCATCGTCGCCGGCTGCCAGCCCGCTTGGGCACCCCGCTACAAACATCCCTACTGCCTCGGCGCGTCGCACTCCCCGCACCGTCCCGTCGGGGCATCGGCGTTTTTGGGTGGCTGCGCGAATCGGGAGGCGGCGGTGCGGGGCAGCCGGTGCTGGGCTGCCCTGGGCAGCTCCGGGCTGTGGTGCCCGAGCCAGTGGCAGGGCTTATTTGCCCCGAAAAACACTGTCCGATCTTTTCGCTATGGCCGGGCTGCTGTGAACCATCCATGTAGCTTTTAAAACCACTTATCACCTTCGCAACGGTGACACCATCTTCAGCGTCGGTGGAGCATTATACAAGCGACTTTCAGTCTTAAGGGTCTGCAAGGCGCTGGGAAGGGTCGGTAGCGCTCTGGCAGCGGCCGCCCTGGCTCCTGTTCTCCGTCCCTCCGTCCCAGCTTCAGCGAAACACGTTTTAGGAAGGTCGCCGGAGGACAGTTGGACATAACTTCAAGGTCCTGTTTCACAGGCACCGATTTACTAAACTAGCCAACTCCCGGCGTTGCTAATCTAGATTTTCAGAAAGTAGCTGCCGGTGGTCAAGGATAAAAACGTGGAGGCAATGCCGTCCCGACAGTTTCCCACCGATGCCACCAGAGAAAGCACCAACCTCTTGTGTAAAGATCTTGTCTGGATCCCAAAGGTTTAGTAGATCCTCTTGTATCTCCTCGTGCTTACAGAGGCTGAAATTGTAGGTGAATCCCGGCGGTAAGAAGGCGATTTGAAGAAAGATGGCCAAGCCACAAAAGACTGTATAAGAAAAAGCCAAAGGTTAATTCTCCTGCACCGCTACATGACCCGAAAAGGCACGAAAGACAGATCTGAAGGGAGGGATGTCCGTGCTTCGGAAGCACTAGAGAAACTGGTTGGTTACCCTTGTGATTATCCATGATGTCTTTACACGTTGTTTTTCTCCTCCCGGGCTTCAGATCATTGCTGGCTTCATATATGTACCTGTACGCCTACGGAAATAAAGGTTTCCAATTCCATAACCGGGGCTCATTTGGACGTCTCATGCACCTCTTTCCAGAACCGTAAATAATAATTACTCAGTCTTGAAGTTGTGTCACTGACTCGAAAGAAAACCGGGATAACGAATAATAATCAAAGGCAGCGTCCGAACCCAAAACAAAACAAAAGCTAACACAAGAGCTCCACAACAGACAATCTGACTTGAAACAAGTGGGAATAGCCCTCGTAACTGCTTGGGGTGCACCTTCGGCGTGGACTTGCAGGAACACAAGATTTTCTCTCAAAAGCGAGAAAAAATGCTTTGGGGCACCGGCAGAGGGACTGCACGGGGGTGGACTCTCATACCCTTCGCACAGAGGCTGCAAGGGGCATCTCTAGTGCATCGTTTTAACATGCTAGCGCAGGAGTGGGTGGAGGGGCAGTGGTTGTTTCCCCACACCGTCTACAGTTGTGGGGTTTTTTCGCTTGAAGGTGAACGTTTTACCTTGCCAGTCACTTTCTCCGAGGAGCACCTTACTTGCTCAGGCTGCGGGAAGCGTCGGCGTGCGGCGCTTGCTCAGGCGTGAGGGCAGCCTTAGCTGGCAGGGCAGCTGTCTGCACCGGGCACTGGGGATGGGGATGCTCAGGACGTTGGCGGACAGGCTGCCCCGCCCACTGGAGACTGGGATATGGGAGACATCGAGGAACAGCCTGCCCCGGGTGCTGGGGGCTGGCATGCTTAGGACGACGGACAGGCTCTCCCAGGCACCGGGGATCGGGATATGGGAGACGTCGGGGAACAAACAGACCGTCCGTGGCACTGAGGATCTGCATGAGGGGAACGTCGGGAGTCAGTCTGCTCCGGGCACTGGCAACCAGGGTGGCAGGCCGAAAGGAGGCATGGCCCCGCTGCCTCCCTCGCTTCCCGGAGTCCCTTCCCCGAGGGCGGCCGGCACCGACGCCCCTGTCACGGTCTCCACCAGCTATTGTCTGGTCCCGCTGAAGTGTTTCAGGGAAAAGTGCCCCGGGAGCCTCTGCGGAAACCCCGTCCGGGGGCGTGCTCGTTCTCGGGGAATGCTCCTAGGGCGTGAATCATGAGGGAAACCCTGGAACGCTCTTTTCTGGCCCGCTGAGCCGGGGACGAGCCAAAAAGGGTTAGTCATCCATGCGTGCCTGTACGCTTGAGCGGGTTCCCGCCCCGCTCTTCTGCATTTCTCCGTATTCTCTGTCTTTGTTTCTTCGTGTTCTGCATCTCTCAGCCCGGCCGGGAGCTGCCTGCCGCTCCTCCAGGGCTCCGAGCGGGACGGAGGGAGGTGGCCGCGGAGCCACTCAGCGCTCCGGGCCTCTGTTTCAAAGCGTGGCCACAGCCCTGTAACTCAGTGATTGTGTGTATATGTCTGGTTTTGTGTATGTGTACAGTTCTACTTCTAGTCAAAACTGACGTTTCAAAATCGGTGCCTCAAAAGCTTTTGCAGTAGTGGATGCAAAGCAGGTGCACGGAGCTGCAGCCGAGCTCGGGTGGCTCTTGAGAGCACTTGAGTCCGATCAGGGTGCTTACCGTCATGGCTCTCACAATGTTCCCAAACTAATTCCAGTTTCCTAAAGGATGTCTTGTTGTTATATTTAGTTTCTTAACTTGCAAAAGGCATGTGCCTTTATCTTTCTTCAGAACTTTCTAAAGTTGCTAATAAACTTCATAAAAATTAGGAAGTTGATAAAAATGGGAATCTTCTAAATAACTTTGTTCTTCTCATCTGACTACAGCTGCATAGTCAGAGGTGCGCTCTCGCATAAGGAAGGTCAGGGTAGGTAAGTTTTGTTTTACACGTGAAAACCATCATCATAACCAATGGCAAGCCTATTCATGCCATGAATGCACTGTAATAATGATCTAAAGACCAGAAACATGTTATTTTTTACCTTTCATTGTTCATTTGTCTTTACTGAATAGGACACAAACCCCTGTGAATAGTTAAATAAAGGTGTTTATCTGTCCATACTAAACACAACGTAGTAAACCTGTGTATAGATAAAAGGTACAACTTTGCTTTAAAAAAAATAACACTGAGTTGAAATTCTTTCCCATCCCTGTTAATATGGACATGGTTTTATTTATGAAGTGGTGTTTCTGAAGTTAGTAGTAGAAAAAATATTGCAAAAGACACTGGCAATATAATCAGATTTGCAAAGTAAAATAATGTGGTTTTTAATGGAAGCAAAAATGTCTGTGACTATAATACTCAGTTTAGCATTCAAAACATGCTTGTAAATTCAAACGAAATCTAGTAAGTAAAAATGAATTAACTTTATCTTATTCAAGTTTGTTTTCTGTTTTAACTTCTTGAGAGATAAAAGTTCAGTTACTGATGCATGTGCCAGAGATGCAGGGTGTAAAAGAGTAATCTAGAAAAATCTGTTCATTTTTATAACTTTAGTAATTTAAAATTTTTAACTTTTACTTGCTCCAGCTATAAGAATACTGCAGCCTTACTTCCAACAGCAGCTTTTGACCTAAGCAGTTGGCCAAATTCAAGGGATTTATAAGTGATTTCCATTAAGACAAAAAAAAAAAGTTGTGACAAGAAATGGGTTTTCTGGTGGACATTTATACTTAGAGTACACCCACTTTCTTCCTTAGTCCCTGTTTCCTGGTTTCATTATAATTGCCTGGCATTATAATTTGCCAGTTTAGCTTGTGTTTGCTGAGCCAGTTTTGATTATGTCTTGCTACATGTAGCTGAAAGGCAAACGTTCCTTTTTTCTTTTTTTTTTGAAAATACTAACAATATATTATTTCCTAAAAAATATCACTTCTACAGAAATGCCATTGTATCCAGAATGCTTAACATATTTATTGTCTGGATATATAGGATTTGGGGATTTTTTAAATTATTAAATTATGTACTTGGAAAGGAGAAGTGGAAAGAGATTACAGCGATGACAGATAACCTTAATGTCCAGACCATGAGGGTAAAAAGCTCAGTGGCCTTACAATTTTTTATACATTTTAGGTTATAAGAATTTTATTTCTGAAAATGATGCATTTTTTTCTTTGAAGTATCATAATTTTCAACATAATGGAAATTCAAAGTGTTTACCACAATTTTTCCTATATGGTACTTGGACCATGCTCTTCCTGGTCACAGCACACAAAACTGACTGGTTATTCCTACGCATCTTTGGGATCTTGCCTTCTTGAGCACAGGCAGCAGCTGAGTGCCGGTCATGACCTCCACATGCCACTTGGAAAAGGTATGTATATCCCCGTTAGGAGCACCTAAGGGTGGTTGATGGCTGCCAATGAACAAGACAGTTCTGAAAGGGTCTAGCAGCTGTTGCTTTTGGTACACCTCAGCTTGCGCCAGGGATAAAAAGACATGTTGGCAAAACATGGGAATATATTCACATTATTGTAAAAAATATCCCAACTGTTTTTATCTAATATGGCCATGGTATATAATGGTATTCATTTGGGTAGCTGCCATCTAGACCATCAGCACATCTGCAGGACTTAGGCACGTGAGTCCTGAGATGCATACAGAATAACTTTCTCAGAAGTCTTGCAGTGCTGGCGGCACATAGAAAACCCTAGGTTTGAGTACCAAGTTGTCTAAAGTCCCACAACATCAACATCTTGCACATACTTCCTTTCAAAAGCTTCATAAAGATCTTAAAATATTTCTCAGTACTGTTGAGGAAAGTGAAAACCGATCAGGAAGGGAAGTTTCAGCACAAGGAGCCAGACTGATGACCACCTTGCTTAGGCAGGGTCCACGCTCTTAGATGAGATCCTTTCCAACCAGGCTGAGTAATCATAACAGTGGGGTTCTGTTATTTTCCATGCAGATCAGTTTCTAAAAGACATAAAAGACACATTACTAGGAGGAGTCAGTGATTCATTGTCAGAAGAGGACTTCAAAGTCTCATCACACTTGTAGGTACTATTACAGCCCTTAAGGGATTGCAATCTGTGGGTTCCAACACATTTGTCTGACCTGTTGTCACTATTGTTGTGCCATCTTCATTATATCTGTCCAACGATCTTCTGCCACCATACATCCAATGTCAGCCTTTGAGTCTTTTACCCTTCTGTTCTTATCCAGTCCTGACTATTTTCCAAGTCCACTATTAAATGCTTTTTTTCTGAGCTTTTACCTTGCATGGGTAGAGAAGAGTCTGCCTGCTGTCAAACTCCTGCTTTACTTTCTCCCATTCCTCATCTTTTGAAATCCCATGAGAAGTTATCAAAAAAGTGTCTGAAGACATCAGTTGCATCTATTTTGGTTCACAAACACTAAAATATCAGAACTGTAACTATGTCATGGTTCTGAGGGCACTTGGCTCATCTGAGTTAAGGCTGTTGAGGTACTTTAGTCTTTTCTGATAATACCTTATTAACATGTTTGACTTTCTTTGAAGCGTAGCTTGGATTTCCCAAGTTAATGAATTACAATCACATTACAACAGTACTGCCATATTTTTTAATCACTTTTTTCAGTAATACTCAGGTGTAACATCACTATTGTTCTCTCTCAAATATAATACACTGAAACTTACCTTTGATAAAATACAAGGTGCCTGTAAAAGTGAATAAGTGAAAGCCATCACTTCAAACTTAAAAGAACTCTCATGTTATTGAGGTACAACAAACCTTGCATTAGAATAGAATATCCACTGACTGTCATTACAACTAGATATATCATGTAAAAACCACTTTTTAAACCACCAGAGCGGGGTTAGGAAGCTCTATGAAATATTGTCCTTCAGACTCTACTTTTGAAGCCACCATGATTAGCTAGCTGGGTCAAAGATTTTCCAGCTAGCAAAATTGAGGAAAAATATCTCACCCAATACGTGGGGTTTGTCTCATCCAAGAATCATTTCGGTAGAAATCCTGTTGAACTATTGATGTGTTTTGTCAAGGGCCAAACCCTGAGGCACTTATTTGACATGGTGAATTAAAACCTCTGAATTCTTGGGAAAGTCAGACTTGGTGTTATCGAAAGCAGTGAAACTGAAAGGACGTCCTTACATTTATCAGTGACAGGATCCACAGTTTCTGGAGAAGTGAAAGAATGATATGGAAGTGAAAGAATGATATGGAATCAACTGAAAATGTTGATTTCTAAATAACATTTCATTTTTCTGATAAAAAACTGATAATCTTTAAAACCCAACAGTAGCCCGTTCCTTCTCCTGTATTTGCTCTTCTATACACTATGTTTCTTATTTTAACTTTGAGCAATGATGATTTTATAATGTGTTTCTGAATATTTCAGGTTCACGCTGTTTAAAAGGAATATAATGAGGCTAACACTGCTATGATTCTGACACTAACAGTGTAATGAAAAATACCATGAAGAAAAGAAAGATTTGTAATATTTTTTCCTCACAAATATTAGTAAATAAATTATTTAATTGGCATGTGGATGAGAGAATAAATTTTAAATTAAGTATTAATAGAACTGAGATACCATTCACTGTGGAGAGCAACATAAACTTAATACTACAAACAACTTGCTACCAAACAATTTTGTATCTTGTTACTCCTGACTGAAAAAAAAAAAGCTCACTGTTGACAAGCTTGTGCCTTTGTGCTAATTCAGTAAAATTTTGAAGTGAGTCTAACCAATACTGGAAGATTCAGATCAAAAAAGCTTTTGTGTTTCAAGGGCTGCATAAATAATCAGAATTAAGCTTCTTCATAATCACTGGATCCATTTCACATGATCCAACTTCAACATGCTTTATTTTTTATTAAAGCAACATGGCATTTAGCTGAATTTTCTCTCCTTCTTAATCTCCAGATGAACAATATGCCAGAAATCTGCTGGAGATAAATAATGTTGAATTATATCTTGCCAAAAAAGACTGCCAAGTAGAGTAAGACACAGATGTAGTGCAGTCTCAGGGAAAGCAAATGGAAATTCCTGGTAACTGGAACCAAGAGAATGTCCAACTCTCCCTGCACTCCTAGTTTAAAGTATCTTCACTCAGAACTATGATTCTCAATGCAGCTGGTCAGCATTGCATACCTCAGCAATACTCAGTCCCTATAGGAAGCCGTCTGCACAGAAGTCTTCCTTAATAACATTTGAAATATTTATAAAATCTTTGAATGGCTTTGGTTGGAAGGGACTTTAAAGATAATTTGTTGTCAAGCCCCCTGCTGTGGGCAAGGACACCTTTCACTGACCTAAGATTCCTCAAAACCCCATCGAACCTGGCCTTGAACACTTCCAGGGATGGACATCCACAACTTTTCTGGGCAACCTGTGCCAGGGCCTCACCAACCTCACAGTAAAGAGTTTCTTCCCAATATCTAATCTAAACCTACCTTGCTGCAATTTGAAACCATTCCCCCTTGTCCTGTCACTACATGCTCATGTAAACAATCCCTCTCCATCTTTCTGGTGGGCTGTCTTCAGGTACTGGAAGGCTGCAATTAGATCACCCCTAAGTTCTTCTCTTCTCCAGGCTGAGCAATCCCAATTGCTCAGCCTTTCCTTGTAGGAGAAGAGTTCCATCCCTCATCTTGGTGATCTCCTCTGAACTCACTCCCACAGGTCCATGTCCTTCCTGTGCTGGGACCCCAGAGGTGGAGGGAGCACTGCAGGTGGGTCTCACCAGAGCAGAGGGGCAGAATCCCCCTCCTCAACCTGCTGCCCACCCTGCCTTGGATGCATCCCAGGACACAGTTGGCTCTCTAAGCTATGGTTGCACATGGATGGCTCATGTCCAGCCTCCCACCTACCAGAACTCCCAAGTCCTTCTCATCAGGGCTGCTCTCAATCTGTTCATCCCCCAGCCTATGTCCATACTGGGGATTGCCCCAACAAAATGCAACACCTTGCACTTAGTCTTGTTAAAACTCATGATGTTTCCATGGGTCCATTTCCTGAGCTTGTCCAGGTTCCCCTGGATGGAATCCCATTCCTCCAGGTGTGTCAACAGCACCACTTGGCTTGGAGTCATCTGCAAATTTGCCAAGAGTGCTCTTGATTCTTTCATCTGTCTCATTAATAAAGATACTGAATAGCACTGTTTCCAATACAGTCACTTGAAGGATACATCTCATGGTCTTGGGCTTGCATCATTGCAAATGATCCATGCTCTCAAGACAGGCCGGGGAAGTTACAGCACATGGCAGCACCTTACAGATCACTGCTTTGGACTGCCCCACTTGTCAGCCTGAGAAAGTTGGAGAAATATCTGCACTGAAAGCATAGCGGTTTGCTTTTTGTGCCTGTGTTTATGTCTCCTGCCCTTGCCATCCCAACAGCAGAGACAGGCAGGTTTCCCACTCACTCTAGAACCCAGAGCAGTGTGTGAGGAGCTACTGCTTCCCCTCCAGAGGTAGCAGATTCTTTGTATCACTCCTAGGGGGGATTGGAACCTGGAAGTGGAGATTTTACCTCCTTCCTGAACTACCCTTCTCCTGCTTGTACCTTCTTCACACTTGATGGTGTGCTTCAAGATACGTCTATTCCCAAAAGCCACTGGAGTATTCCATTGAATAAAGTGACCTGCATCTTGCATGAGACTAACAAAGCTGAAGGTCAGGTAAACCTTGCATATCCATTTCATCTAGTTCACATATTATGTCCCATTCCAAGTTTCATGTCCATTCAATCCCTGGACACACACCATATCTCTGCAGAGTCCCTGCTTGTAGCCATTGAGCTACACCCTGTGCCTCAGACACATGATCTCTCAGCTCTGCTGCCACCCCTGCTTGCTCACTCCACAGGTCTGTCTTCAGATAAATGCCACCCATCTCTCTGTCTTTACCTTTCCTTTTACATGCTCATGCCTCCTCTTAGCAGCCAGGCTGGGTGAAGGGCAGAGGGTAGGGAATGCTGTGTGCCTTGCACCCATTCCCAAGTGGGAAGCACCAGTTCAGATCTGCTGCTGATGCTGGTTGGTTGCATTTGTGGCTTGACTGGAACAAAACGTTTCCCAGGAGTTCTGTGTGACTAGGAAACATGGTATGTGGTGGAGGTATCAGTACAGACTTTCAACCCAAGAAAAGTTCAGTTTAACAGAAGAGATGAACCCTTAGCTCAGGGTCTGTGCCAGAACATAGAGGTGTCTGACATTTGAAGTATGGTGTGAAGTAAGTTGGATGGGCAGTGAAACGAGACTTTGTATTTAGATCTGTAATACAGAAGGGTGAGGGAAGTTCTCCCCTACAGGGAGGCAGAAATCTCATCCCTGTGGACCCATGGGAAGCATGAAAGGACCCACATGGCAGCATGGTGCTGACTGACTGTACACATCCTACCAGGTGACTACATTAACTAAAACATACCAGTGAGTAAACCTACATCCTCTGAAGTTACGGCAAAGAACCTCTTTTACACAAAATTAAGCATGAAAGAGGGAGATCATAGGGAAAGGAAACGTAAATCGAGGAGACTTTTTATGTTTTCTTCCTCGTGACAGAGGAGATGTGGAATGTCTTACTGTGAATTGCGCTTGGACAGTTGGGTTGTGACCTGCAGGGAATTAAAAGCCAAAATATTTGCTCAACTGCAGCTGCTCTGTGTCCACTCATAGGCAGTGGGGACTAAGAGGAAACTGAGAGCCAGTTCCTGCTGCAAATGGAAGTGGGATTTGGTAGGTTAAACTAAACTGAGAGACATTGTTCTTACAGCCTAGATGACCAGGTTCAAAGAGGGTTGCAACTGGGAAACATCTTACTCATGCAAGTCTATCTCTGTGTTATGTCTCTTGATGAAAATTATGAACAGCTGGAGGTAACTCACTCTGACATTTCAAATTTATAACTGTTTGTATGTTGGAAACTAATATCTTAACCACGCATTTGAGGACTGTTCCATAAAGAATTTCAAGCTTTCTGGCCCTGATATTTGTGTAAAACCAGACATTTTGCATGGCTCCCGAGTTAAGAGGTTGCTAACTTGTTTCTGTTATGTGGGTCTTGATCCATTGTGTTGTATGCAGTGTGAAATCAAAACTTTTGCTTTAAATTACAACATTGTTTTAAGAGCACAACACACTGATTTTCTAGTTGTGGGAAAAAGATAGAAATGGAACAGAGCCATGGTTTGTGGAACTGGAGGAGGCACTGCTGGCTGAGACTCCACATCAAGCAGGTTCTTTATATGCCATGTGCCATTCCTCAGTGTTTGCCATGCAAGCATTCACACAAGAATAGCTT
Organism: Pithys albifrons albifrons; assembly: GCF_047495875.1. NCBI lineage: Eukaryota > Metazoa > Chordata > Aves > Passeriformes > Thamnophilidae > Pithys > Pithys albifrons. The sequence goes on along the minus strand of NC_092497.1, from coordinate 60,468,415 downwards.
GGTCAGAATTTAATTGAGAACAGGACTTGGCTTTTTAAGTTCAAAATACAATTTTCCTAATTTTTTTCTTTGTTAAAAGAAGCTATTAAAAATGAGGAAAAAAAGCCCCCAAACCCACCTCCATGGGAAGCCTGTTCAAATGTTTGATGACCTTTTCCATGAAGATGTTTTCTCTCATCTCCAGTCTAAACTTATTCTGGCACAATTTGAGGCCTTTTCCTCTTGTCCTGTCCCTTGTTACCTGGGAGAAGGGGCAGATTCTTACCTGGCTACGACCTCCTCTCAGGGAATTGTGGAGAGCAATGAGGTCCCACCTGAGCCTCCTTTTCTTCAGGTTTAGCCCCCTCAGCTCCCTCAGCCACTTATCATGAAACTGCTACTCCAGACCCTTCCCCAGCTCTGCTGCCCTTCTCTGGACGTGCTTCAGCACCTCAATGTCTTTCTGGTTATGAGGAACCCAAACCTGAAGACAGGATTCCAGGTGTGGCCTCACCAGTGCCCAGCAAAAGGGAACAGTCACTGCCCTGGTCCTGCAGGCCAAACTATTGCTGTTCCGAGCCAGAATTCCATTGGCCTTCTTGACCACCTGGGCACCTGTAATGGTTTGACCCATGGCTTCCTCAGTAACCATTGTATCTAAGGAAGTTACAAGTATTCCACAGGTGTCTTCCACGTAGCAGTGGGGGAGTGGTTTAGTTCGGCTTCCCTTCCTTGGCTGAGGAGCTGGAGGGAGGTGGTTGAAGTCTGGTCCCTCCGGTGCCTGGTGGTTCTCCTGTCCTGGGTGAGATTGTTTCATTCTTGTTCCCCTTCCTTGAGGTTTTTAATTGTGTTTGTTTTGATTCATTCGGTTTCTTTAGGTTGGGTTGGTGTCTTCCCTATTTCCCAGCTAATCAATCCCCTTTTCTCCCTTCCCCTCTCCCCTGGGAGGTGGGATCCTATGTATTGTGTATACAGTGTGGTTTGTAAATGTTAGTAAATATAATTTATTCTTTTTATTCAGTTCAGTTTCTTTAGAGTGCGTTTCTCTTCAGTTTTTTTTTTCCCCTTTCCTTTGCTGGGAAGGTTCTGGGAGGGGGAAAGGGGGGGGCCAGTCCAGGGTTGGCAACAGCTAGGCCAAACCTGCGACAGCACTGCTTGCTCACGTTCACCCCCAGGTTCTTTTCTATAGGGCAGCTTTTCAGACACTTTTTCTGCAGCCTGTAGTGCTGTAGGTGGTTGTGAACCAAGTGCAGAACCCAGCACCTGGCCTTGTTGAACCTCATACCACTGGTCTCAGCTTCTCATTGTGTCCAGATTTCTCTGCAGAACCTTCCTACTCTTCAGCAGATCAAACCTGGGCCCAACTCACAGTAATCTGCAAGCTGACTGAGGGGTTATTAAATCCCCTTGTCCAGATCATTGATAAAACTAAGAAACAGGAGTGGCCCCAACACTGAGCCCTGAGGAACACCATCAGTGATCAGCTGCCAACTGGGTGTAACTCCATTCACCACCACTGTCTGGGCCCAGCTATCCAGACAGGTTGTTGTACAGCAAAAATGTACTGATTCAAGCCATGAGCAGTCAGTTTCTCCAGAACAATGTTGTAGGGAACAGTGTAAAAGTCTTTACTAAATTTCTGGTAGACAGCATCCACAGCCCTTCCTGTATCAGTAAATGGATGATCTTACCATAGATAAAAAGGCTTGTGAAGCCAGACCTGCCTTTCATAAACCTGGTTGTCTTGCACATGATGTGTGATGTTGCTTAACATGATCTGCTCCATGACTTTCTCTGACACTGAGATCTTCATGTAGATGAGAGTCAAATTTACTCACTTCCAGTCACCTACACAGTAGCCAAGACTGCTCATAAATGATGAAAAGTGGCTTGGTGAGCACTTCTGTGGCCTCCCTCAGTTCCCTTGGGTGGATCCTGTCTGAATCCTGTCTGGATCCACAGACCTGTGTGTGTCTAAATGACAATTTACCCTGGGGTCATGGAGGCTTCTCTTCCCTGCCTTCCAGTCAGAGGTTTGGGTATCTGAGAACAACTGGTCTTAGTAATAAAGACTGAGGCAAAGATGGATTTAAGCACATCAAACTTTTCCTCATCCTTTGTCACTGCATTTCACACCATATCCAATAAAGAACAGAGAGTCTTCTTAGCCCTCCTGTTGTTGCTAATATATTTATAGAAACATTTTTTTATTGTCTTTTACTCCAGTAACCGGATTAAGTTCAGTTTGGGCTCTGACCCTTCTATATTTCTCCCTACATAATCTCCTGACCTGCCTGCCCCTTCTTCCAAAGGTCATAACCTCTCATTTTCTTTCCCCGAGTTCCAGCCTGTTGAACCAGGCTGGTCTTCCCTTCCTGCCAGCTCATCTTTTAGTGTATGGGAACGGGCTGCTCCTTTGCTTTAGGATTTCCTTTGTGAAGAATGTCCAGCCTTCCTGGCTGTGTTCAACCACATTTTGAGCAAGCCTAGTAGATCAGGTCACCCCAAGAACTGGAGAACTTCGACTTCTCTTTCCAAATTTGAACTGGTTGCAAGTTCTAATCCCAACTTCCACAGCTCTGTGCTGCAGGGCACATCTTCAAGTCAGCATTAAATATTGAAGGGAATGTGAGCTTCAAAACTGGGAGCTTGATGGATTTCACGGACTGTCTTCAGGTAGTACTTAATACCAGGCCATCAAATGATTCTCTTGGTGGGTGAGAGGGAATGGATGTAAATGCTACCAGAGCTGGCCATCTGATCACATGAAGCTGAATGTACTGATCTTGGGTTTTTGAACCTCTCCAAATGTTTTAAAAGAAATTGGGTCAAGAATTCACAACTAAAACAGGAAATTAGAGAGTAAAATTATGATAATTTTACTGAGTAAAATTCCTGGTATCAGAGGTATCAGTATGTTTCTAATGGCTAAAAACCTCCATTGGTCTCTGGAAATGACTCCATTATAGTTTATACCTTTCCGACAGAGCATTTGCTGTGGTTTTTGCAAATGCTTTGTCAAGTTTGATAAAAGTTGACAAAACCACTTTAAGTTGTGTGCAGGTTATGTTTATAGACTGAAACACTAATTATAGCATATGAAAAAGTAGATAGATACACTATTTTAGTGTGTAACTGACCACAGAAATGTTTCAGATAAACTGGATAGGAATGAAAAAATATTTTATGGGATACTTTTCCCGTCTTAGATTTTAGAAGTAAACACACTAAACCGAAAGTAAAATTTATCAAGCTTCCTTTAGCTTTTAACTTTGAACAAAAAAGGGTGTGCCTGAGAAACCACTGGCTTGAGTGCAGCTATTTGGGGCAGAAAGCCCACATGGTAAACTTTTAGACATACTCCCATTCCTACATTGGGACAGACATCCAAATATGTCATGCCAAATACTAGAAATAAAAAAGAAATCTCTAAAGTCTGGACATTGTCTTTCATCAGTTTCCAGATAAAGATGTTTTTACTGGAAGTAAGTTTATGAATATCAGAACTCTTGGATCTAGACTAGACAATTCATCAGTGACTTTGTGAAGTCCATGACAACATGTTGCTCTAAATGATTTTTCAAAGCAATTGGGATAAGTTTGAACCTCCTACATCTAATGTTTCAATTCTACATCCTTCATGTTGAGTTAACAATTTCTGAGGAAGACTTTTATCTTCTTACTTGTAAGGATCAAATCTAATGGAGAATTGGTCTACTTCAGTGAGTTAATTACATTTTTACATAATGATAAGATTCTTCAGACATTTTTACTTTGTAGTTGCACAGAGGGGGGAAGTAAATATTGATAGCATCATACACATAGAAATCACATGGTATTTTACACCTCAGCCACTAAATCACTCAAACAGCTGTGCTCAATTGCAGTTGCTAACACCACACAACAGATAAATGTGCTATTTGGAGGCAGAGTCTCAAACAGTTTCTAGACAAGGCATCTCAAAAGAAAGTATATCATTCCCAAACTGTCACTTGTCAGGAACAGGAACAACACTGGTCCCTAATGAGTCTGAATACTAATACCCTGATTAGAGATAGTCCAAAGATTATTGCAGTGTCATTAAAGAAAACCCAAACCATTCCTTTTAAACTCCAGTGGAAATGAATGGCTTCTAAAATAATTGAGTTGCAAATAGCAACACTTAAGACTGTTGCACCTGGAGAGGAAGTTTTCTATTCTTTAATCACAGGTAAACTTCTCTATAAACACTTTAGCCCACAAACAGCCATGCCATGCAAGCTCGAGCCCTATGTTCTCAGGTTTGTTTATTCTACCCTAATCTCCCAATTTTTTGATGCCGTGTTGGATAAGTACAAAGAGGAAAGGAGACAGCCTAACCCACGAACCTCTGAGGTCATTATGTTATTTTGTATTATGTTAAGGAAAGATGAGCAACAAATTACAAATGAAATAGCACAGATCTTCCAATAAATATTATCTTAAGTGCCCCCTACCTCACCTGTGGAGGTTCCTGCTTTCTGATGGTGAGTGACCACAATTGGGAACAGAGGAAGTCTGTGGTCCAGCCTAGAGTCAAAGCCATATTTAACAGATCATTAACATGAGCTATCTGCAGGTGTTTGATTAACCCAATGTGATCCTCAGCATCCAAAAAAGAAATAAACAACCCTAAAAAGGAATTAGAAAGTTAGCTCATGATATTTTGCTTCTGCAAATATTTATCCTTTTGGAAGAGTGATTTTCAGGGAAATCCCTAGAGACTGCTGTCCCACTTTGAGAAAACCTTTTACTTCATTGCCAAATCCTGATAGAGAATAAAATACCCAGAAAAAAGACAGTTAACTTTTATCAAGGAAGGTTTTAATGGAGGAGCTGGTATAGAAGCTGTTTGGAGTGGAAAAGTCAATGAGGAGGAAAGGCAGTAGTGTGGTTATCTTCTCTCTTTTGGTGGTATTACTTATAGCAAGAACTCTGCTCAGGTCTCTCTGAAGCCAATACTTACCATATGTAAGGCCAAGTACAAAGGAATAAGATTATTAAAAAAATAAATCATGATGTGTAAGCTTGCAAATTAATTACAGCTGGCAGGGTTTATGACAGGCAAATGGAGCTGTTTCTACAAAGCTATTAGCAGTGAAAGAGGGAAGGAAACACATACCTGGTACTTCAGAAGAGAACATAAACAATGGCAATGCTTCTTTAATCATAAAAATGCATAGAGCTAGAGCAGCTGTGAAGAGATGATATTTACACCATTCCTCAAGGCACAATCATGTATATCTACCCTGTATCTTACAGAGGGCCTGTGAGCATGTACTTGATCACATCAAGCTACGAAAACACATGACTGCTCTAGACTAGTTTCTGCAGCGCTGTTATTCAAACAGTGTTTTCTAATGTCTGTGCTGTACTACCCATAGCAGAGCTTAATGCCATTGGTCTATATTTTTCCTACCTGGGAAAAAAAAGAACTGAACACTTTGCAGGTGTTTTCTATGCTCTTGAGGGATGTTATTTTCCCTCAGGGTTCTTGTACTTGAATTGAACAACCAAAATTTGCTCAAACTAATTTTAAAAGTCAGTCAGAGTTCTGATCATTCATGGTCAACATTTTTTTTAAGACAAACTAGACTCAACTTTGCAGTTGGAAGATTATGAGTCTCATTAAAAAGGACGTTTTAGGTTACAAATTGCATTATGATGCTTGCTTTTTCTTTTTCCTTATCTTACACTGGCTGAGTCATGCTTAGTTTTAATAGCATTTTTTTACTTCAATCCTAAAACCAGAAATAAACTATGGCTTTGTTTAATTTAAAGAGTTCTTTAAAAATGAGTCTTTTATTTATCACTTTCCTTCTCTACAATACCGAGGATGTTAGAGGACAGCTGATAGAATTCCTTGGAAAAAAAGAAATAAATTTAGGGGATTTCACAAATTTCATAAACATTTTTCTCTTCATTTTAGAAATGATCCACATTTTCCCTCATCTGAATTCTTGGGGGTTTTTTCCTCTGGAGTGTGTCCAGAGGAGGGCAGTGGAGCTGACGAAGGGTCTGGACCACAACTCTGATGAAGAGCAGCAGAGGGAGCTGGGGGTGTTCAGACAGGAGAAAAGTAGTCTCAGGGATGACCTTATTGCTCTCTACAATTACCTATAAGGAGGTTGTAGTAAGGCAGGTGTCAATCTCTTCTCCCTGGTAACAAGAGATGGGACAAGAGGAAATGGCTTCAAGTTGTACCAGGAGAGGTTTAGTTTGGGAACAGACTTCCCAGGGAAGTTCTGGAATCACTGTCCTTGGAAGTGTTCCAAAAACTTGCAGATGTGGTGCTAGGGATATGTCTAAATGGTGGACTTGGCACTGTTAGTTTAATGATTGGACTCAATGATCTTAGAGGTCTTTTCCAACCTAAATGGTTCTATGTTTCTATGATCTTCAAAATGGGTATTCGATTTGACATTTTAGTCTTCAAAATTAAAATAATTTCAACATTAAAATGAAAGTTCATGAAGAATTGACAGGAAAGACAAATCTATAAATGTCCTCAAATAGTCTGGGCAGGAAGATAATGCTTAGTATAACACGACCCAAAGAGTAAAAAGAGTGTGAAGTGAATGTTCAAGATAAGTTATATGTGAAAATTATGTTCTATGATGTTGACGCTCCTCATTTATGATTATACACCTTTAAATCATGGTATATAAAATGCTTAGGGAATGGACTGAATTTATATGGCTACATCTGAATTCTAAGCTCCCAAGGGCTGCTTTGCTTCTTACTTGTATCAACCCCTTTGTGTGTCCTCTCCTCCCTTTGAGAGTTTATTTGGTGTAGCAGGGAACACCCTCATTTCAGGAAAGTGTTTCTTGGGTTGTACACCCTTATGAGCACAGTGTCAGTCAGGCTTTGTGCTTCCTGGTGATTTCAGGACATTTGAAGAGAGTGGATAGCCTGGTCCTGACCTAGCAAAGACATGAACCTGCCAAGCTGGAGAAGCTGGAGAGTGAAAATTCCTATAATTGGAAGAGCTCCAGAGAAGCTGTGGAGATGGAAGGACAGCAATGAGACCCCCAGAAACAAAATCCCATTATATCTATAACAAGCTAAACTGTGGTTTTGTCAAAAGACTCTCTACTTTCTGAATGGTAGCAATAGGGCCAAGACCAAACCTGATCCCTCCTTTTCCCCAACATGGGACTGAAGCAGACCCAGGAAAAGACAAGGTGAAGATTGAGGTCCATAATGCTGCAATTATTCTATTATTTTGTCCCAAGTAATTAATAGGTTAGAAAAGCATACTACAGTCATGTAAAAAATGGATGTTGCCTTGTCTTACTAACCCAGTTTCAGACATCAGTTGTTCAAGGACTTCCTCAGCCAGAGGCAGCTTTCAATGATGTTCTATAGCCCTTCGTGGATCTACCCAGCATGAATTGCTCTAAGCCCTGTCTGATTTCATTCCTACATTTGTTTTCATGGCTCCCAAGGTGCTTTATGCCACAGTTGGACTATGGTTTGACCAGAAAAACACTTCCTGTTCCTGTTTTAAATCTGATGTCTGAGAGTGTCATATGCCTTTTTTCGTAAGAAACATTGCCTAGTCACCCCTTTTCCCATCCCTTGGAAATTTTATAAGTCATCATCCACAGTTGTATCTTGCAGGTGGAAGAGCTGTAAAATCTTTTTTTACAAAGACTCAATCCTCTTTGCTTTTCTCATCTGTCTTTGTTATTCAGATGAGGGAACCAAAACAGGACTTGGTATTCATAATGCGGAATGTGAATCTACACAACTACAGAATCATATTTTCCTTCTAGCACTTTTTCAATGCATCAAACTGTAGGAATAATATTGCAGCCACAATAACAAGTAACAGCTTTAGCTTAAAACCACATGACCTATTAAAAGACATTTTCTTTAAATCTTGCCTTCTGAATGGGTTCCAGTATTTTTTTGCCTTTTTGATTGCTTCTGCACAGTGAACTAACGTCTTTAACTTTTATGACCTGAACAATTATACCTAACCTTGAAAACACTGGTAGGGCAGTTTCTTCACGTATATGTATTTCATTTATCATCATTGAATGCCATTTTAGCACTCTAACACTCTGTACTTTGCAACTTTTGTAAAGAATAAAACTAGCTGCCAGAAGTTGCTCTGGAAAATGTCAATTGTTATTTTACCATTTGCAAAAGTTGTAATTTCACTGTTCAACTCTTTCTTCTAGGTCATATGTAAGAAGGACAACATTAATCCCTTACTGAAAATGTCCTTTCATTATGAAGTTTCATGGTTTACTCCTGGTATTTATTTTTCAATATTTAGCTGGCTGTTAATTAGCCTTACACTCCTGTGACAACTTAGTTCCTTAAGAGACTTTCACAGGTAGTTGTGCCAAAAGCTTTTTGTAATTCTATCTGTGATGTACTAGTTGACTTACCTTACATATACAATTACCCCAGAGCAACTAATAACGCTGGTGATGCACGATCTCTTATAAAAACCATGCTGTTTCTTCTTGAGTATTATGGCCATCTCTGCTGTCTGCAGATTTCCTTTCTCGTTGCTGTAGTTACACATTTGCCAGGCACTGCTATTAAACTTACTGGTAGATTTCTGGTCTTCTCCTGGAACCCTGTTGAGAAGATGAGGCCACACTGCCCACCTGCTAGTTCTTCTGTGCCAGGTCTTGTTTGCCCAGCAGTTCTACATTGCTGCTGCTATCTCAGCTATTTCACATCTTGATCTTTTCAAACTCTTGGATGAATACCAGTTGGATCTGAAAGATTTTTGCTGTTCAATGTCCCATTCAAAACAGGTTTTTGAGAAATTTTATTTTCAGCCAACTCTTTGGACTTTTCATCTGCCCAAAATGTAGCAATTCAATACTTTAATGTCATGGGTATTTTGGTTGTATTCTTTTTACTAAAGCACTCCTATTTCTTTCTTTCTTTCTTTCTTTCTTTCTTTCTTTCTTTCTTTCTTTCTTTCTTTCTTTCTTTCTTTCTTTCTTTCTTTCTTTCTTTCTTTCTTTCTTTCTTTCTTTCTTTCTTTCTTTCTTTCTTTCTTTCTTTCTTTCTTTCTTTCTTTCTTTCTTTCTTTCTTTTCTTTCTTTCTTTCTTTCTTTCTTTCTTTCTTTCTTTCTTTCTTTCTTTCTTTCTTTCTTTCTTTCTTTCTTTCTTTCTTTCTTTCTTTCTTTCTTTCTTTCTTTCTTTCTTTCTTTCTTTCTTTCTTTCTTTCTTTCTTTCTTTCTTTCTTTCTTTCTTTTCTTCCTTCCTTCCTTCCCTTCCTTGCTTCCTTTCCTTTCCTTCCTTTCCTTCCTTTCTTTCCTTTCTGTCTTTCTTCCTTTCTTTCCTTTCTTTCCTTTCTTTTCTCTGTCAAGTCCACAGCTTAATCTCTTTGGTAGTTGTTCTGCTCTTTGTCTGTCTTATAGTGGTTTCATGCCTAATTCTTAAAATATTCACTTGTATCTCTGCTTTTCCTTTGGGCTTGACCCCTGTGTTAAAAAATTCCCTATTTTAAAGCTGCTAAGTGTCTTTCAGCTTTTGAACACAGTTGCTTTTTGTATGGGTGTATGTGTTGTCTTTACAGCCCTTCTTGATCTGTCATACATGTTTACTTGATTTAGCAAATAACATATACATGATATTTGCAAGTGGTTTATATTTTGACCTATTATTTCAAATTTCCTTCTAGCAAGTTTTATTATTTTTATGTTGATCAGAGCACCCACACCCAACCTCTTTAAATAAATATTAATTCAGAAGGGATTTTCTTCCCCTTCTGTAACAATACTGCACTTGAGCATCTTGTGGTAAGTTCTGTGGGAGTCTAAGGCTTATAGATTGAGCCAGGTTACTTGGATTTCCTGTAGCTAATCCAACCTTGTTTTTCTCCTTGGGAGCTCTCTGACAAGTTGATTCAAGAGGTAACAATTTACAGTGTCTAAAATTTCAGTCCCTGTGTCATAACCCAATGTGATGTTTCCATTGTTCATAGAGTGGCACAGGAACAACTGAAGTATCCCATTGCTGGAGTATTTTCTTAATATGAAACTTCATGAGAAACAGATTCTTTATTTGGCCTATTATAGCTTGCTCACACTTTCTGCCTTATCTACAATCTCATTTTGGTGAATCAGTGTGTAGTTTTAGAAGAGGATTTGGAAAAAGCTGGGATCTCAGAAACTGAGTTAGGAGTGGAGTCATCATGAAACCATTAATGTAGGTCCCAGACTGCTGAGAACTGGAAAACTGTGCATACCCTTGGAGCAGCTATTCTCCACCATGTTAAGAAACACACAAGAAAGAAGTATTTTAGATTGGTAATAATGGATTCCAATGGATTGAAATCCCATAACTGAAAAGGAATGGATTAATATTAGGACTGTAGTACTACCCACCTGACTGGGACAGTCAGAGTAGCTTCAAAATGTTTAGAAAGAGCAGACAGCTGCTACTGAAAAAGAAAAAAAAATAGATTAAAAAGATGAAAAAACGTGTATAGAGAAAGGCAGGCAAAAAAAATTTTATGCTTGTTAAACCATGAGAAAGCATTCTTAAAGCACTAGTTATTCTTGAGATGCAAAAGTCCAAAACTATTGAAGAACTACTTGAAGCTCTAACTTTTGATTGATTGATTGATTGATTGATTGATTGATTGATTGATTGATTGATTCATTCATTCATTCATTCATTCATTCATTCATTCATTCATTCATTCATTCTTTTATTCATGGCTAGGCTTCGTGAACGAAGATTTGAGAAGGGCACTACCCACGCTTGCTGCAAGCGTGCTGGTGGCTAAAACTTCCAAGTATTGCAATATTTGGCAGTTGAAGTCATTAAAATTGGATGGGAAGGAAACTGTCCCTTTTGAAAATTCCACTTTCAAGAAAAGAACCACACTACAATGGATATGAGTGTTGATAACTTTGTGGCTAAGATTATACCGTTGCTTACGTTGGTATTTGATGTGGAGGTCTCCACATTTTTGGAGGGGAAAAGTAGAAAGCAAACCCTATGCAATGGTGTGTGACTCCATGTAGACTTCTGCAGACTTCCAGAAATAGCACTATCATGTCTCTTTTTGCTAGGATAGTCGCAAGGCCAGACTGACACTGCTATGGGATTTTTGGACCATGTAGTCATAGCATAACCATACTTCAGCTGCAGGAAATGAGTGTCCTCTTCCAGCCTTGGATGTCTTATTTTCATTTAAGTGAACTGATCCTTCATTTTCTCACTTAATTCTCAAATATTTTGTCTGCTTAATCACTGGCTTCTTTTAAAATCACAGAATGGATTGGTTTGGAAGGGACCTCAAGGATCATCCCGTTCCAATCCTCCTGCCATGGACAGGAACACCTAGACCACTAGACTAGGTTTCTCAGAGCTCCCTCCTGCCTGACTTAAACAATTCCTGGGATGGAGTGACCACACCTTCTCTGGGCAACCTGTCCCAGTGCCTCACCACCCTCACAGTAAAGTCTTTCTTCCTAGTATTTGATGTGAACCTACTCTCTTTTAATTTGAATCAATTTCCACTTGTCCTGTCACTACATGCTCACGTAAATAATCCTTCTCCATCTTTCTTGTGATCTCCCTTCAGGTCCACATCTTTCTTGTGGTCTCCCTTCAGGCTGCAATTAGATCACCCCAAAACCTTCTCTTCTCCAGGCTGAGCAATCCCAATTTTCTTAGCCTTCCTTGTAGGAGAGGGGTTCCATCCCTCTGGTCATCTTGGTGGTCTCCTCTGGACTCACTCCAACAGGTCCATGTCCTTCCTGTGCTGAGAACCCCAGAGGTGGAGGCAGCACTGCAGGTGCAGCGGAGCAGAGGACCGGAATCATCTCCCTTGATCTGTCAGTCATGCTACTTTTGATGCAGCCCAGGATATACTTGGCTTTCTGGACTGCATCTGAATAATGGAGAGACATTCATAGGACTGCAGTAAAAACCTAACACAAACTATGTAATGATGACAGTAATCCATCATTTGTGAAAGAAGGAATAAGTATCATGTTAATATTTACTGGTATAACATTATGTGAGTGTGTTGGCTGGCCAGCAAAAACCTCCTTTTTGCTTACAGAAATTTAGATTATTCTCTACTGAGGCCCTAGTGTCATCTATAGCTGATTTGGAGTAATGGTTATAGTTGGAGCCACTTTTCTAATGGAGACAAGTTGAGGCAATGTTTAACATAATTTTAGAAGCCGTAGGAGGGGCATATACCTGCAGTTGGAGTTTGAAGCCTGTTCAATGAAAGGTCAACAAGTGTTACTTTTCTTGCTTTGTGTTTTTTTCTCCTGAATGTCCTAAATGAAGATGGATATTCCTGATCATTTGCTTGTAGTACCTAGACAGTTGACTTTAAAATTGTCTGGATTAGTAGGCCATAATAAATGTAGCTACTTCAGGTACAGACAAACAGGGGTCCACATTTCAAGAAAGGTGAAAGTGACATTATCCATTTTCCAAGTCAACCATCAATGTCATGGTTACATGGTATGTGGTTTCTTTGAAAACTCAAATGCAAAACCATAAGAACAGATAATGCAAATTTTTTATTTCAGAGAGTAGCAAGATGGAAGTTATTGTAGTGTAAACCATGCAGTCTGGAAAAGGGAAAGTCAATGCATTTTCTGTAATTGAGCATGAGGAAGCAACGTATTGTACTCTGTGCAGGCCTGAACAATATTTGATTTGCATTATCTTAAAAAATTTAGTCAGAACTGCAAATATAAAATTAAACTTTTATATTTTAATTGTTGACTTCACAACACTGTTTCTGAATTACTGATTGACTAATTGAATTACTAATTGAAATACAGAGGCTAACATAAGTGCCTTGATTTTTCAACATCTCACCAAAATTATCAACAAGTGCAGCTACAGGAAACACCAATCAATGCCTGGGTGCAGCATCATGGACCCATGGAGAATGTAATGGTGATGAATAATTTCTTTCTCAGCAAGACAATTCTCAGACCAGTTTTTAAAAATGTTTCAAATTTGAACTCAATTCCTGCTATGCCAAATGTCATGCTCTGAAACATAAGTATTACAATGTTCTATGTAAAGCATGTAAACATTAAGAGGCAAAAATCTCAATATTTTACATCAAGGAACCGAATAATGTTTTGTAATGTTTTTACATCTTCAGTTCTCTATTTTTAACAACTGAAAATCATATCAATATTCTGAAGATCGTAGACAAGGCTTCCCCACACATCCTCTCTCCTGCTCTGAACTCTCTCAGTATGAGCTCTGGGAGCATTCTAGAGCCTGCTCTCTGAAGAGATTAAAGAGAATGTGCTTTTCTCATAACACTGTGTAACAAACGCATTGATCAAAGCCAAGAAGAGCAAAATACTATTAGACTCAATTTCTGGACTCAGATAATTGCTTTTTTCATATTCATAACTTTTGTGTGTTCATGATATTTTTCATACATTCTGCCAAGTGAACAATTTATGATGCACTCCCATGTATAATAGAAAAATACTGCCATATTTTACAAGGAAGGAAATAATAAATGCATTAACTTTCTTTGGCAACAGCATAGAAGATTTGAGGTGCCAAGAACAGTGTAGCAGTGTAAATGTATGTGAAAGTCTTCCCTCCTCAGTGTGATACCTCCTATTTAAAATGCAGACCAGTCAATATATGTCTTCATAAAAGAAAAAAAATGCTTACACTCTCTCAAATCTAAAACCTGAATGCAATAACTTTGTGGCAAGTTTCTGAAGCATCTCTTGCTGACAAATGACACCTCTCATTGTCATTTTCTAAAATAGAAGAGATGCTTGTTACAACACAAGCTGTTCTGACAAGAAAAAAGAGTAAGGGACCCCTTAACGTTGTTTTAAGGTCCTCATAGCAGAAGAAAAGATCATTTTGCTTTACTAAAGTATATGGGTCTAAATTGTCTATCTTAATGAGCTCTGCATGAAGATGTACAGGTGCAAAGCCTACATTTTTTTCATAGAATCATAGACTAATTTGGGTTGAAAAGGACCTTTAATGATCATCCAGCTTAACTCACTTGCAATGCACAGGGATATCAAGTAGATCAGGCTGCTCAGAGCCCTCTCCAACCTCAATTTGAATACTTCCAAGAATGTGGTATCTACCACCGAGATAGATGAAAGACTTCTCTCTCAGGGAGAAAAGAGTTAACTGTGTGGTACCCCTTAGTTCAAAAGTTACAGGGTTTTGTTGTAATTTTTCACAGTGAGTCAAAAAAAAATATCAGAGTTTGATCCTCCTTCTGCAGCAAATGGCTGGGCAGTAGCTTCACATGGGTTTCATGAGGTTGTTACAGTGTTTAGGTCCTTCCAAAAATTCATACATGATTTTTCAGCTCAGTGGGCAGACACTGCGCAGTTTTGGTAAGATGAATCACTGCTGTTTTCTCAGCATAGTGTTCAGAGGTTGCATCTGTATGTATCCTTGCATGTGTGTTTTTACACATGCACACACACATCTTATACACACAGATCTCTTGAAGCATTATAAGGCCCTTGTCTTGCTTAACTATATTATTATCAGTGGCTGTCCTGCAGAGATTTCATGTATGTGCTCATGGTGAAGGGACACACTTAGAGAGTGATGTCTTTTGACAGCAGGAGCATCTAATAAAGTTACTATTAGGACATAAAGATGGCATTAGTCAGTTATCCTGCAGCACTGACTAAGAGAAAAAAAATCAGGTGTTGAAAATAGAGAGAATCTGATATATAGAGTAGACTGATTTCTGAGAGCTACCGAGTGTCTGAGTTTACTTGAAAGAGCAAGACCTTCCTTTTTCAGCAAAAGTCTCTCAGACTGTCTGTTCTCCTGTCTCTCTTCCTTTTGGTGTGAAAGGGTGGGGACAAGAAGAAATGGACATTATTTTGCAACTGCAAGAGAGACCAGAGAGACCTGACAGCTTTATGTTGTGATGTGAGAGAAGGCTGAAATGCCATTCCACTCCTCATCTCTTTTTCCCCATCAGGAAGCCTGCCAAAGTGCAGAGGGGGGAAGGACCCTTAGAGTCCAGACACTGCCATAGGTAGGGTTAGAGGGACAAGGACTTCACAAACAGGCCTGGGATGTGGGAGAGCATAAAACCTGGGCTCACTATCAAGAAAGCACAGACTGAGAAAGGAATGACAGATATGGGGCAAAGCAGAGTGAAGTCCCATCTGCCTAGGAAGGCAGTCATGGCATAACAAGTTCACCTCCTTGCTGGGCAGATAGTTGTCATTTGATGGCCTGGAGCTGTCATGGCTTAATGCCAGCTATCAACCAAGCGCCACACAGCCACTGGCTCACACCTTCCTGGTGGGATGGGAGAGAGAATTGGAAGATAAAAGAGAGAACACTTGTGGCTGAGTTAAAATCAGCTGGTAAAAGCAAAAGCTGCACACACAAGCAAAGCAAAACATGAAATTCATTCCCATGGGCAGGCAGGTGTTCAGCCATCCCCTAGAAAGCAGAGCTCCACCACATGTGACAGTGACTTAGGAAGACAGAAACCATTCCTCTGAACATCTTCCCCACTCTGGTTCCTTCTTTTCCCCCCATCTTTATGTACAGAACGTGATGCCATATGATATAGAAAATCTCTTAGGTCAGTTGGGGTCAGCTGTCCCATCTGTGTCCCCTACCAGCTACTTCTGCACCCCCAGTCTGCTCACTGGTGAGGTTGGGGGTGGGGGTGGTGTGAGAGACAGAAAAGGCCTTAATTCTGCCTGCAAGCCCTGCTCAGCAATAATGAAAATATCCCTATGTTTTCAGCACAAATCCAAATGACCATCCCATACATGCTAATATGTGAAAAACCAAATCTCTATCCCAGTAAAAACCAGCACAGAATGGTAAATTGAAATCTGAATTTCGAGACTGGGGATAAAATGGAAGTCCCTCAGCAGCAGATTAGCTGTAATTCTGTCTAATTTCTTCTGAACTCTGCTTTCCAGCAGGAGCTTCTGATTCACAGCTGTCACTTTGGTCTTGCAGCTGCACTACTTAATATTAAATTATCCAAAGTGATGCATACACATTGTGAATGAACTGTATGAACCCAGAGGGTTCAAGAGTTCAGTCTTTCCTTTTAGGTCTCACGGGTTTTGGTGATTAGTAATATAGGGTACAACCACAAAAAATTAATTATTTGCTTTGAACAAAAGAGAAAAACTCTGAGGCAGGTAGAATTCCATGTCAAAGAAATACAGCAGGAAGGTCAAATTACTCAAAATATGCATGACTATAAAAATACTTCAAAAGACTGAGAAAAGTTTTTGGTATTTGTCCAACTGATGAGTCAGTGTTACGCCTTCAAGTCTAATTTAGGATAACATAGCTGTGTGATGCATATTGCTTTATTTTATCATGACTCAGTGAGAGAGGCAGATAGATCACAAAGTCACATCAGCAGATAAGAATTCAACAAACACAAGAAACAAACACATCTGCGTCTCTCTGAAGTGAAAACACCATCAAATGTCACCAGTGGAAATGTCATCAACATACACTAAACTCCCACCAGGAAAATCCCAGAAATGGAGGTATAAAGGTTGCTGCCATGTCCACGTTGCAGGGGACTGCTGCATCTCAGTGGCACATTGGTCAAGTAGGAAACCAGGTAAAGCTCAAGGGTGTGTTGCAGGATAGATGTGAGGGCAGCAGTGTCCTCACTCCTCCCCAGAGCAGAGCCCAAAATCTAGTGTTATGACAACTCCAGTATAATTTTTGACCCCTATGTTAGAAGTTTCTGCTGATGCTTTTCAAAAAGATGCATTGCAGATTTCTGGATGCCAAATTTAATGTTGAAAAACAAAGTTAGATTTTTAAACAGTAAATTCTTGACAAAGACCTACAGCTGTTGAGTAATTTCAAAATGCAATAAACTCTTTGTGCAACACAATTTGTCTTGAGTGTCTCTCCTTTTGATGTTTTAGGAAAATTACTGGTAGAATCTTATTAGATACTGTCACTCATATAATATTAGATATTATTATAATTATTCCTCTTAAGGAAGGCAGTGAGGAGAACATGGTTTTGGCATTTGTTCCTCAATGCTATAAAGGTAATCTCTCCATGATTTTATGAACAATATAGTTCTGTAACATCAAACTTATACCTCAGTGCCATTTTCTGGCTTTTGTACCATAAGCAAAAAGGTTTGATTTGTGACATTGTGGCCCAGAATACTTCAGCTTTCATTGTTACATGACAAAACTATTTTTTACACACAGGACAAATCTTCTTTCTTGATTGTGCTTTCTTAGAATATTGACATACAAAGAATATATGATGATTTTTCTTCTTAAATGAGCCGCTTTAACAAATCCTGTCTAGCAGTATCCCTGTAAGTGTTTTTGAGAAGCATTTACGTAAGTCTGTAAAAAAATTCATTATGCATTTTGGGAGAAGCTGGGATAGTCTGGGACAGGTGAAGAAAACTTTGTCTAATTAAATTAGAAGAGAAAGCATAAGCATGCAAGCATTTGCGTAAGTATATCTGTAGTGGAAAATAGCTTAATTAGTATAAAGTTCATGGTCATTAGGTAAATGCTAAGACTCCAGGGCATTATTCATGTGATAACAGCTCCACTAAAAATTGTTAATGACTATTAGGGATAGTAATACATATCTAAAAACATGTGAGCACAGGGGATGAAACATAAGATTTTGCAGGTTATAGTCATAGTTAGACTGTGCAGTGATGTGTAGGGCACTGAACACAGCCTAACCATGGCAGCGTGCACATCTCCTGTGCACTAGTTTCCATGAATAAGGAGCAGCTCATGCAGGGCTTGCCCCAGAAATCATAACTGGTTCATTCAGCTCCACATGGCACCATAACACATGGATCAGGATGCTTCTTGGTGTTGATAAATATGAGTTTGTAAGTTTTAAATGTAGTATGGATGTGACACCCTATAGAGAGGCCATGTGCAGAGAACTACACATAGCCATAGTCTCAAGGGGCAGATTTTGCCCAGAGAAGTTGTGGATGCCCCACCCCTAGAGGTGTTCCAGGCCAAGTTTCATGGGACACTGAGCAACTTGGTCTAGTGGAAGGTGTCCCCACCCATGATATGGAGAGGATGATTGATTGTAAGTAGATGATCTTTTAAGTGCCTTCCAACCCAAGTCATTTATGAATATATGATTCTGTAATACTTTGCTGACATCTCCAGCGGTGAGAAGGAAGACATTGAGGAGACCTTCAGTAGAAAGTCTGAGCCTTTTTTTCATCATGTTATTTAAGGCAATGGTTGGTTATCCACATGAAACCATCACAGAAACAGGACAAGAACTTACTTAGGACCAAAAAGCACTGACAGCAGAAAGTAGATCTGTGAGTTGTTGGTGCGCAGATGAGAGATGAACTTGTACATACAAGCCAGATACTGTTCAAAAGGAGAAGACAAGAGAATACGAGATGAACTTCTGCAGAGGAGGAAGAATAGCATCTTCTAAGGAAAATTACATGTCACTGTGGGCAAGTTAATATTCTTTCTTTCATAATACACAACAGTTAGTAAGGTATCTTTGTGTGTCTGGTTTTTCTACAGACACATTGTCTGGAAATGAGAATAGGAGTCAAAAGAAAGTAATATTTGCACAATTCCCAGGAAAAAAGGGTCCTTGTAATTTCCTATATGTGTCATGTCTGCATGGTAGATTTGGACGTTCTGACTCATGTTTGGCTAGTGTATGGTGTGTATTTTTCAGGAACATTGTCTGTTTTCAGTGATGCTGACTTTCATAGGAATCCTTTTCTTAAAAATCTGGTTGCTCCAATTTGATGCACATTCTTGCAAAGTAAAAACCTTTGATGCAGTTTTTACTGACATTTCTGTCCCTTCTGAATGATGTATGTACTTTTCTTTCTTGGACTGGTAGACTTTGAATTCTCCCAGCTTAACTATCATTCACACATTTTACATGTGTACAGGGTGTCAACCCTTTTCAGTAGTGGTCACTGACAGGACAAGTCAAAAATTAATCTGAACACACAGAACTCATTTATTTTACTGTGAGGTTTGCCCAGAAATATTGTGGAGTCTGCATTCACAGAGATATTCAAAACCCTGCTGGATATGGCCACTGGCAGCCTACTCTAGGTGACCCTGCTTGCACAGCTGGATTGAGCTATAAAATATCAAGAAGTAACTTCCAGCCAAAGCAATCCTCTGGGTCTATGAGATTTCACTTGAAATGCTGCAACCTTATTATAACATACTGGCTTTTGTTCTTACCACCATGTCTTTAGTATCTCAGAACAGAGAGCAACTCCTAGAGACCTATGTTGGTACAATTTTGGGAAAGCTGTATCTATGGCTTTTAACCATATCTTTGTATAATGACGTTCGAGTTTTTTACTCTATATATGTGGGAGATTTGGAAGAGATACTGTCAGATAGTTTAAATCCCGCTGGTATCTAAGCTGCTTGATCATCATTAGCTGTGTGGTAAGCTTTCTTCTTGTGGGCTAGAACTTTTGTGGCATCAGTAAGTGGTCATGTAGTATACCAAATCACTTGTCATTTCACTGGTGTTGTTCAGTTTAAGGTCTAGTCCCATTGTTTCTTCTAGCAAATGGTGTAAGGTCCAGGTTATTACCTATCAGAATTTTTGCTTTTGGAAAAAGTCAAGCCTTGGGCATAGCTATCTCTTTAGACCTAGTCTCACAATTTTTTCTTGCTATTTATTTATTAAGTACGAGAGCTTTTGTACTTGTTCTTTTCAGTGGAAGGCATGTCCTGCTGCTGCTTTGGAATGTGAAAATGGATATGTCTCCTGCCCTGCTCTTATTTTCTTCTTTACAGTTTTTTAGTTTCTCTATTTACCACCCTAAAGGAGCTGAGTCATCGATGGAAATCTTTCAGTGCACGAGTTCACAGAGAGTGTATGTTTCAGGCTTCCTTCCTACTTTAGAATTTTCTTTCTGTCAAGTACTTTTGAAACTCAAGTTCTTGCCATTCCTGTGTGTGTTACTTTAGATAGAATTATTTATTTTATGACGTGTTTTGGGTGTGCTTTTTTGGGAAGGAGGTGGGATTGTGGGGGTTGAGGGGTTTTTTGTTTGTTTCTTTTAGTTAACTAATGATAAATGGATAGTATAGTTTCATATTAATTCCATTTACTGCTCCATTTACCCTAGGACACAAATTGTTTTGCTTTCCCTCACGATCATAATGTAGGTTACTCAGCATGAGCCTGACTGAACACTGGGACATGTGGCCCAGACACTGCAAAACCTCCATCCCTGTGAGTCTTGGAAACCTAACTGGCTAAATCCTGAGCAGCCTGGTCTAACTTGCAAGCTAGTTGGACTACATGGCCTCCAGAGGTCCTTTTTACCTTAATTTTTCTCAGAGTCTGTGTTTGCAGGCTGTTCTCTGTATCTTGAGCACTGCTCCAATAATGAAAGTAGAATCTTACAATTCCAAAATTTGCTTATTTAATTTAAAAAACCCAATAACAAACAGCAAATATTATAGGAATTAAAAATGCAGGTATTGTCTACAGTGTTTCTTATTTGTAAATAGAAACTACAATTCTATATGTAAACTTGTTTTATCAGATGATGAAAAGACAAAAACCACTGTCTTTAGATCTCTCTCTCTTTTTGTGTTTGAATTGCCCAGTAAATACCAGAATATTTAATAAAACTATTAGTTTTGACTCATAAGTTAATTTCAGTTAAAAAGTAATCATGGTATGCCCAGATATAGTATATAAATCACTCCTTGTTTGAATTCAGATTTTATCTGGTCTTCATGTCAATTTCAGAAGTTTTTCAGAGGCTGCCTTGGCTCAGGTTTTCATGTTCTCTTTAAATGACCATTAGCAGTTACAAAAACTAAGCCTACCCCACCTCCACCCTCCCAAAAAAAAGTCTTACAGTAAGAAACAAATAAACTGTGTGTAGGACATAATCCCAATGCTTAGGATTAACTTGGAAGGTTTAAACAGTGGTCACATGTTGAGAATTCTAGCACAAATATTTTAAGAAATGCTTGTGTAGAGATGTTTCTGGAAGGTTTTACTCTTCCTAGGCATGGCTAAAGATAGAACTCAATTTCTCTTCTTTGGAGGGTGAGACTGGGCTGACATTGGAATGTAAATTGTGGTCTAGCACAGCTGATAGGTAAAATTGGACACAGGAAGAATTTAAATGCCTAAAGTCAAGATTTTGAAATGGAAAACACCTGACACCTTACCCTTGAGGTACTTCAGCTCTGTTAGACCCTCACCTTTAGTGAAGACCCTCCATAAGTGCCGGGAGTGAGTGGTGCCTCTGTGCACATCTCCCTGGTGAATTTGGCAGCTGCAGGCTGAACTCCTACCTGACCCTCATCTCAATCCAGAAACAAGATGCTGTCTTAGCCAAATTCCCTGAGATGTGTGGACTTATTAAGGTGCATATATCACACAACACACATGAGGACTCTCAGCTCCTTGCAGGTTATAGGTGGGATGGTAACTTTTCAAAGGTGCAAGGGTGATAATGGGAAATTTTGTCTCTTCTGTTTTCATTTAAGATGTCTACTACTGCTAAATAAGTTAGTTCTGGGTAACAAGTACAACTCATTCATTGTCTCCTAAATGAAACTGATTTAGACTAGAGCCATGGTCCTTCATCATCATCTTTGAGGAGACAGATGAAAATTTTCTTCTTTGCACAGTCATATGACTTCACCAGGAGACACAATATCTATCAAGTTCTCAAATGGTTGAATGAATGTTTTTCTTTGAAAGGAAGACTTCTACATTTCACTGGAAGAGGGGGAAGTAAACTCATTTATGACCCCCAGCTACTGTTCCAGAACCCAAACTGCTGTTCTAAACAGCATCAAAAGGAAGAGGGGGAGTGAGGTCAAGTGATGCACTTGCTGTGTTTTTAAGAGATGTCTCCTGCTGAGCTCAGACCTGAGTTGCAGGTAGTGAGCATCCACTTGAGATGAGGTGTGCCCTCATCAGCTCTTTCTCAGAGTTTTGAAATTTGACTCTTTTCTACTGGTTGCTGGTGCTGTGTCCATCCTGCTGTGCCCAGCACCATGGAGCGCCCAGCCCCTGGCATGCAGAAAAAAACAGGACAGGAAAGAGTTGTAGCAATATCTCCTGCCTTTTCTGTTCAGTTTTACTGAAGCATGGGAAGACAGAACACCTGGGAATAATTTCTGTGAAGGGCACTACTTTTCCTTCTGGCACTTTGGAACAGAGAGACATTTTACTACAGTCCTGGGAAGGGCACAGAGTGATGCTGTTAATTGATGATAATGTTAATGCACACCAAAAGCACTTCTTCACCACTTAAAACCAGTTTATAGTAGATAAGCAAGATGCAGGAGCAAGTAATAAAATGCTTGAAATTGCACTTTTAAAACTAATCATTATACCTTTACCTACACCAAGAAGCAACTTGCACCAGAATGAAAATTAACAAACAATAAAGTACTTTATGAGTTATTTCTGGAAGAACTAGTAGTACAATACAGACACCTTGCTCAGTGTATGTCTACAGGACACACATGAGAACACATTTCACTTAAGCACCACTGATAGGACAGTTTTCTTTTAATTCCATGGGCAGATTTGACCACGTGGATGGAACACAGCTGCTTGGAAGCTCATGTGTATGCTTTGCTTAATGTCCATGCATCAATTCTAATCTACACTTACTCCGAAAAAGGAGCCTTTGTTAGGCGACATCTTCAGCTATCATAGATATCTATCTACCTGATGCCTTTAACTGCGAGTTGTTAAGTTCTGAATGATTAAAGCAATGTATCTCTCTGCCTGTGACAAGATGAAAAGCCTTTCTCAAGCATAATATGCAGCAGGCCTTACTTATTTTCCCTCTTCTTCCTTCAAAGAAAGAAAGAAAAAAATTCCTGGTTGCTCTTTGTTTTGTTTTGTTTTGTTTTGGGTTTTGTTGTTGTTGTTGTTGGGGGGGGGGGGGTGCGCTGGGGTTTGGAGGGTTTTTTGTGTGTTTTTTTCCCCAGTGAAAAGTATCTGTTGCTACCATTCTGATTGAGGATCACGGACATAACAGATGCAGACTAAGGAAAGAACCCTTATTAGAACCTATTTAAAGCCCTGACTCTTAATTTTCTGCTTGAAAAGTCTCCTGAGCAATGTGTAATTCAAAGCTGTGTTCCACTCATCAGGGGAGTGGGACAAGAGGATCAAATTGGGACAAGAGATCAGCGATCAAGATAGTAGCTTACAAATGAATGTAATAACAAATTCTCAGAGCAAATGTTCCTTGGCATTAAGGAAGAAAAAAATATGCGGTTAGCTAAAGTATAATTTAGAGTGAATTTTATCTGAGCAATGCAGATGACCACATCAAGCAGTAACAGCACAAAATTAAAAATTATGACATTCAGCACAAAATAATTTTATAAGGCAAAGTGAAGTGTTTCTATCATCACTCAGTTATTTACTTCAATAACTACCAGATTTACCCAGACAGACTCCACAGTTTGTCATTCAGGATAAAAATAATGCAGATGGCTCTCTAGGAAGATAATGCCTGCTGTATGCAGTCCTTCTTGTCTCAAAAGCCCCCTCTCAGCCTAC
This sequence comes from Pithys albifrons albifrons, assembly GCF_047495875.1. Lineage (NCBI taxonomy): Eukaryota > Metazoa > Chordata > Aves > Passeriformes > Thamnophilidae > Pithys > Pithys albifrons. The sequence continues at coordinate 60,444,862 of NC_092497.1, read as the reverse complement.
ACTCCAGGCAAAGACAAGGTTTTCACTCTATGTTTGTGGAGAATCCAGACCAGAAGAGCCCTCTGCTTGACCATGGCTCTAGAGCACTCCCATAATAGAAATTGAAAGTAATATGGAATATAACTGTCCTGAAGCAGACACTTTTTAACAAACCTTTGGAAAAGCTCTATTTTGATTATGCCAAAGTCAGATAGGACATTTATTTGCTTCTGCTTTACTATTTCACAAATTAATTTTGTGAAACTTATGAACTATTTTCCAAGTGCTGAAAATACTTGATTTGTTACTGCATTTTTCTTTGCTACTGCCAGTATGGGATAAGGCATGTATGAAGCTAAAATTATTAAGGATAGGTTTGGATACAGAACATCAATAAGAACAATTTACAAGACTATGAGAGTTTGTAATGTCACCATTAATTTCCTGGTAAAATGCAAAATGCACTAAAACCAAATCTGAGTCATCTTATTCCCTTCCTGCGCTCTTTGCTCATATAAACATAAAATGTCTATTTAGTATTGTACACAATTTATATTAGGTTATGATTATTATTCCAGACATCCTATGAACATCAGTGCCCAGCTGGGCTAAGCAATGAAGAAATATGACAAAAGCAACTGACCATCTTGAGGAGCTGAGGCTTGAACTGGTGCATCTGAAGACAAAGACAAATTCTAGTGCTCTGGCAATTTTCCCTGTTGTTCATAATGTCATATATTTGCACTGCAGTCATTGTTTAGCAAATGGCCTATGAACCATGTTAATGAAATTTTAAATGATATTTTGAATGAACAAGACTCGGGCTGTCTGGTTTTACATTAACTAGTGTGATGATTCAGTATCTACTCAGTCATTAAGAGACCTGTCTCTCTGAAATGCAACCTGTAGGATTTCTACAGTGTGTTTTGCAAACCCATGCATTTTCTAGAAAGCAAGACACATTTGCATAACACTAACTGAAACTCAGTCTAGTCTTTTGGTATGAAGGTTGTTGTACACATGGAAAGTTTCTACTCCAGTAAAACTCCAGTCATCAAAAGTTTGATCTATAGACCTATTGTCTAAAGGCCCAGGTGAAAACAGGAGAAAAGCAGAAGCTTGCCAAAACCTGCTACTACTCCTGGACATCATTTGACTTCATGGCTAATTAACGTGCAAAAGTAATGAGTCTGGTATTATTTATGTTGGTCCTTCATCTGTAGTTATTATAGAAAATGGGAGACCTTGTGTCTGTAACAGCATGATACCCAAGCTTGGAAGAGAGGTTTTCCCCTTTTATGGAGAGGAAATGACAATAAAGACACCTATCATAGTTGAAGAGTGTCTTCACTTGGCTTTGTCTAATTCTATAATGTGATAAAGAGTCACTGAGTGTTTCCTGTGAACAGAAGTCAGAAATGAATGGGAGAAACAGAGAGACTGGAATTTGAATATATTGTATATAGTGTTTATTAGAGGTGCTAAGTCCCTTAAGTGCTGAAACTGAACAGTTTAATACATTGCTTAAAGCTTTACTTGCAAATGAGTCAATTTATGCACAGGAAAATTTCACACATTAGGACAGGTGTTAACTTCTGAAGCTTATCGTCACATAAAAAATTTAATGGATAAGTGCTCTGTTCTAAGGACAATGAGCAAACATACCCTTTTCAATACAGCTTCACAGTGTATTCATAGTGACACGTAAGCCTAACTATGGATATTGAAAAACTAAGCTGTTATCATAGAGGCACTGGAAATATTTATTTCTCTGTTCTCAGACTACTGCAAATTGAAGGATTATTTTTTCCATTTTTAATAAAAATACATTTGGGATTTAAACTACTGATACTTGGACAGTCTAATAGGATTGTTTTAACTTCAGCTATTAACAATTATTAAGTTCTGCAACAAAGAATTTCACTTGAAATTTAATAGGTGATAGATAGACACAAAATGATCTAATATGATTGTTGTAGTGTATAATACGTGAGCATATAAGACTAGCTAGATCAGGTCAAAGCAAAGATTTATTTTCTTGATACACAGTCTCTCCTGTAGTAAATGAAAGCATAAATACTTGCCAAGCATGTGCAACACTCAGTGACGTTTTCTGAATCAGAAAGTTTTCCAATGACTGAGCAATCCCCAATGGATTTTTTGTTAATGTAGTGATTCAATCCGCCTTAAATCATGAGGAATTATTATTAATCACAGTACCCTTTGACTAAGTATGAAATCATGGGGACCAGCCTCCACTGTATGATGAACAGCCTCTGTTTAATTTGCTTTGAACCTGACTCTTAGCTACTTCCTCTAATAACTCCTAGTTCCTTCCGTAAACAAGACCAGTCAGTAAGTTTATCTTTATTCACTTTCTCACTTCAAAGTGTGATTCTACAAATTTCTGTTAAATTATAATTTTCAGGACAGAAAAGCCAAAGTTTCTTCCATCACTCCTTCAACAAAATCCTTTCCAGAGCTTTAATCATCTTGTCACCTTTTATCAGCACCTATTGTCATTAGAGTTGGTACCATAGGTCCTGGATGGTGATGTCTGCACATAGATTAAACATTCTGTCAGATTAAAGATTTCAAAAACAGATGGTAAGTAGGAACAAAATGCTCTGTATCAGTGATTAAGTACAGAAAAACATTGCACACTGATAGAACAGTCTGAGGAATGGGTAAATAAGTGTGAGTATGGAAATAAGAAAGGAGGACAACTGCACCAAAAAAGTGTTGTGGTTGTTTTTCATTTCTATTAAGGTATGTAAAGAAGATGAAACTAGTCAGGACTTAACAAAATTTCTCATCTTCCTCTCCAGATCAGTATCATTCTTGGTGTTACAATCACTAGGCAATACAATTTTTTCCTAATAATTTCAGAATCATGTAGTATCTGAGGCTGTCAGGGAGTCCTGGAGGTCATGTAGTCCAACTTCTCTGCTCCAAGTGGGTGCAGCTACAGCTTGTTGCCCAGGGCTCGGTTCACCTGTGTTTCTAATATGTCTGGGAATAGAGATGCCCTAATCTCTCTGGATAACCTGTTCCAGTGTTTGATCACCTCCATTGTAAAAAAGATTTCTATTAGTATCTTATGCATTTCTGAGCATTCTTATTGAAGTTAGCCATAGTCTATTGTGATATTGATTGTTTTAACCTGAATGTGAAAAAAAATAACCTGAACATGAAAAAATAATCTTTCCTTGATGTGTTATTATGAAATGCTCAGATAATTTTCTGACCTTATTTTAAAGAGATACTTTTACTTTTCAAGCAGGACATAGACTTTTGATTCATTTTGCCTGATTCCTTTTTTTCACCCCTCTCCTTTTCCCTTGGATACAAGTTGTTATTACTGATGATTATAGAATAGTTGTCAATGTTTGGTTCCTAGTAAGGAGAAAGGACTAGGTTGTTTTGACAAGTTGCTTTTAAATCTAACTCTATAAAAATGTCAAAGATTATATATTGTAGCTTTCATAAATGGTACCTTTACATGACACATTTTGTACTCCATGATATAATACTTTTTGTAGAAAACTCAGTGATATGATGGTTAGTCTTAGCACTGACTAACTAACTTTGTTCAGTATCTTAAATTTGGAGGAAAACCAAGATGTTTTGACATAGTTTTCTTTAAACTTGCAGTAAAACAAAGCTAAACCTCCTTAAATTCCCAATGAATCTAAAGTCTACACAGATTAAAATTAAGAAAACAGGTCACCAGGTCCAACCCATCCCATTATAAATTATTATAAATTTCAACGCCTGTTAACTAAAGGCTAGGTATTAAATATTTCTGGTAGGTGTATTCATGCAAGCAGAACAGAGTTCATTCTACCTCTTTTGGACAAAGCTATGGTTTTCTTCCCAGTTATGTAACATAGAAATAGAAACACTGTCATAGCATGTATTTCTTAATTTTAATAAGTCAGCTTTGCATAAAAAATAAAATAAAAAAATAGTGTTATGCATTATTAGAAGCTCCTGGATGACTTTTCTGTATGAGAATAACTTCAAAAGATGACATCCTAAAATCAAATACATTCACTTTTTCACTGTCACCTGTGCCTTACACTTCTTCAATTTTTTTTATACTAATGATGAAAGCCAGTACCAGAAGAGTGCAACCAATTGCAGTATACAATTTTGACATAAATTATATGAAGAAAAATGTAATTTTGGTGGGAAAACATTTGTTGTTATTTACAATTGAGCCAACAAATATGGACGAAACAAAAAAATCAACTAAACAATCCAAAGTCTTTCATAACAAACAACTGAACAAACAAACCTCCAAACAAACAAAAAAGTCACCATCAAAAAAAAAAAAAGCCCAATCAAAACCAAGCCCCCAGACATTCAAACTTTATATAAGTTTCAATCAGAGAATTATTTCTTTTGGAAGATTTTGATGTTGTTTTTAATTTATAAACAGTTACACATCATTTCAGGACTTTTGAAGGGAATTTCTCATATAACACTTGAATCTTGTCACTAGAGCTTTTATTAAATGTTGCAGCCATGTCGAATTGGACCTACGTGTATATGGGCAGCACAGAAAAGTGTCTTTCTGCCCTAGTTTAAAGGTAAATAAAAGATTATGAGTAGTAATCCACATAGTCATACCCTTAATTCCTGCAGTGCAATGAAGAGAGTGATTAACCAAGTACATTGAAGAGACTCTGAAATCTCATTTGCAGGCTGATTTGCTGAGGAGAAAACACAGGCAAACAATTTCTTTTGATTTTTCTGAAAGCTGTGATACTACATGCTCTGTGTGAAATAATACTTCACCTCTCCCTTCCCTCCCAGGTATTTTGACTTCTAATTCTCTCCACATTATCTGTCCCCAGGGCACTGGTTTCTTGCATGGTACCTGCTCTTTTTTTCTTTCCTTCTTCCTTTTTTCCTTTTTTTTCTTAATTGATAATTGCATTAAGAGGCAGCAGAACCAACAAAAGAACTTGGAGAGTTTTCCCATGCTCTGAAAACCCCCCTTGTAATAATGTGTGGTTCTGGGTGAGACAAGTTAGGCATATCAGACTCCTGGATGGTTTGGATGATATATGGCCTTTTGGGAAGCACTGGATCCTCAATGGTTTTTATCAAATTAAACTAATCTAGTTTAACTCTATATTTAATGAAAACCAAACCAAGGTTAAATCAACAAAGCATAATAAGCTGTTCCAAAATGTGTAACCAACTCTCACTTATCATCACTGCATTTCGTACCCAGGAGGCAGAGACAGAGGCAGCTTTAGATAGGTCTCTGATGGTCTCCTGACCTTACTGTGTTTTATCCTGCAAAGTCCAGTTTGTTTTCACAACACTGCATGTGTCTGACTCTCTACTCTTTTTCAAGTTGTCTATACCAGTTTTTGATTGGTTAACTTTTGCAACTTAACCAAACACTTTTAAGGTACAGTTATTTTCAAAAACCTTCAAGCTGTCTGAGGAAGAAATAAAATTCAAATTGTGAGAAGTCTTAGAAGGTGAATATCAACACTGGGGTATGTGTTTGAAGGGACACCTTTGCTGCCAATTGGTTTAATGCAAACATTTAGCTCAAACAGCTTATCTCCAGATTCAAAATGGACTTTAGACACATAAGTTATGCACTGTTGCTCAGAAAACCAACATTTAGCTGCCAACTACCTTGGAGGCATGCAAGCTTCACAGGCACTTCAAATTTTGCTATAAATCCATTAAAATCCGATCTCTGTGTTAGATCAGGAACATCTTGGTCTTAGCCAACAGAAAAGTACCTAACCCTTATTCACATCCTCCAGGAAAGCAATCCTCTTCTGTTTCCACGCAGGGTTTGGTCCTACAGTTACTACCACAGAAAACACTAAATCAATTTCCCTGCAGGATGCAGAAACCAAGCATATTATGTAGAAAAGAGGAGAAGTCACACTTCCCATCAGCTGCATTTTAAACCCACTTTCCTCACTATTCCCCTGCAGTCAGCAGATAATCAGTAAACCCGGATGGGCCATATGCTGAGTCATTCCTCTTAGCCCAAAAGGAGAAGAAGACCTTGCTTTGAGAGGCTCTGAGAGTGTGAAAGCTGCTCTGGCCTGCCAACATTCTATAAGCAGAGGAAGGGAAATACAACTGACATCTAGAAAGTTAGTATTTCTCACCTATGCAAGCAAAAGCCTGGAAGAAAGGAAGAGGAACAGGACATTTAGCAAACACCTGAGAAAAAAGAATGTCTTGACACACAAGGGGGAGCATCCTGGCATCTAGTTCTTGAGGCCTATGATTTTTGAAACATGATATTCTACCTTTCTGTACGACAATTCAGGCACATGACAGACCCTGAAGTCAAGGAACTTCTGTCTCATCAAAGAGTCACTCTTCAGAAGCAAAATTTGATGGAAAATGGCTCCCCTTTCACTGATAACTAAAACCACAAAACTTATGAAATGACTCTGTAAAACAGCCAAACACAAAAATAAGGAGTCTGGTCTGATTCTGTAGAGACAGGTTTGAAGAGACAGGTTTTGATGGGCCACTGGGGCAGGTAGGAATCTGAGTCCGGTGAGGAGAATCAAAGAGAGCAGGACCTGCACAGCCTGGTGAGGCAAAGCCCTGGAAGTAGCTCAAACCACTGTCCCACATTCCTGGGGACATTACAGAGGTGGTGGAGTCAGAGCCTGCTAAGACAAAAGCAGTGGAAGCACTTGAAGAACCATTGGTAAGTTGCAATAAAGGGGAAAAATCCCTAAGGTATAAAGATAGGTGGATCAGGAATGACTTGCAAATGTGAAGATTTACATGTAAAATCTCTTTTGGTTTATCCGACTCCCACTCTAATTAAAACTTTCTCTAGTTTGATTTAGAGCAAAATGAAACTTAGAGAATCAGATCACTTGCTCCCTTTAAGAGATAACTGCTGATCTATCTTGTAACTCTAGCCAAGGATTTCTCATGACAGCAACACTAATAATTATCAGATGTATGAGAAATGTTTTCTAAATTTTTCTAATGTAAACCAAATGCTATTCTCCTCAGCAGTGGGATAAATAATCTGATATTTTTCTTTCAGAACAGGACTATCAGATGTATACTTCATAAAGTTTTTTTCTTACTGCAGAAAAACATTTTTCTTTTTAGATTTTATTCATGCAATCCATTGAAAATACATCTGTAGAAATAGCATGAAACATACAACGCAAATGTTTTTTCTCAAGTGTAGCTCAGAGATGGACTATGGCAGAAAAAATCAGGCAAACAAGTTATCTATCATGACCTCTCACATAAGTTTTCCAAGCCAAGATCACTTTTGCAATCTGCTTTCAAATACGGGTTTTGTAGCAGCCTAGAAAATAGTAAACATTTGTTATGCATTGATATGCCTCTTTTTCTCTCCAGACTGCCCAGCTCTGTAAGCAAACTGGCCCTCTCTTCTGCTGTCACCTCAGTACATTTGATCTTTCTGGTATTATTTTGTAAAAAATTATCAGTTCCAGATATTAATTGTAATTTTTTTGAAAGAGAAGTTTTGAAAAGCACTGGAAGTGACAGGAAAATTATTCACATCCTCCAGAGAATGAACATCAATTTCTTTGTCTCTTTGTTGCTTTTGCAGTTCTGAGGCTATGGGCATCCTGTTTATGCTTCAGCCAAGTCCTGGAGCTGAGGAATTATTTTTAAGGTATTGCCAACAACTAAGTACCAAAGATCTCTTGTCATTTAAATGGTCTTAGTGTCACACGAACCTTGCAGTCATCCCCCAGAGAATGTTACTGAGATGACTTCTAAAACCTCCAGCTTTCTTCTGGTCTCTCAAGTGCCTGGGGTTTGTTGCTTGCAACTTTCTGGTTATGTATGGTAAAGACTGATTACCTGAGGGAACTACTCAAACAGGCTGTAGGTAAAGACTGCTAAGCTCCAACCCAAAAGTAAGCAGCTGTGTGGGAACCAAAAACATGTGGTGCCTCATATTTGATTCTTCCATGGTGAAAAGCTAAAATCATCACTGAAGTTTCAAGGAAAATTTTGTTGTCCCTTTGGATTCCCTCAAAATAAGGAAAAACTGGTATTCTCACCTCCCATGCCTGTACCACTGCAAAAGAAGTCCATCTTGTCTGGTAACCTATGCCAGCCTCACTCCTCTCTCCATCTACATCATGGAGGAGCCTTCCAGGATTCAGAAATTATGTCATCTGATTGCCTGAAAACCACTTTGGGAGCAACCTAAACATTCCTTTTCCCTATCAATGAATAAGATGTAGATGGGAAAAAAATAAGTGTGCATGTAGAAAACGCAAGATATCCAGAAGCATAAAAAGCGCAAACTGCAGAGGTCTCAATGCTGCTTCCAGAGCTGAGATAGTCTGAGCTACACTCTAAAATATTCCATCAGGTCTGCTGACTTTCTCTTAATATGACGTTTAAGTAATAGTTAAAACTAAGCAGCAGCTAAATTTCTGAATTGCTTAAAGTATGTCAGCATTGATTGTCTTTTTTTTCTTGCATACTTTCCCTATAAAATTTAATTATCTAGTAATTCAATACCATTATGAATCCAGCTATGCACTGACTCAGTTGTAGTGATCATCAGAATTTGAAAAATGTCATGTGTAATTCCTGTTTTAGTAGAAGGTCACAGCAGCTGGTGCTAGCTTAAGTCTGACTAAGTCTAGACTTGTTTATTTTTTCCATTTGCTATGAAACATGAAATCACAGCCGCACAGCTTTTCCTCTCAGCTTCTTATCTCAGATTAGATCTGAGATTTCAAAACAGAAAGTATTTCAGCAAATATTTATGCACACTTAGAACATACTGTGTCTGGCCCTAATTTTGAATGTGGACTCTCACTTTTTTATTACAGAAACTTTATTTATACTACCCAATTTGTCTTGTTGTCTTAATAATCACAAAAAAGGCAATGAACTATCAAGCAGGAAAAATGATTTTATGGTTTTGTTAGGAGAACTGCATAATGAGCTGATTTCCTCAGAACAAACCTATGACACATTCATATTTATTTTCAATGAATCATGTTGCAGTGCAAAAATCTTGGTCCACAGAACTAGATAGGAGATCTGTAGCATACAAATGAATAAGAAAAGAAAGGTCAACATGCTGGTGCTATGATAACATGGTTGGGTCATAACCTTTGTGGGAGGTGTGCAGTCTGTTGGAAGAGGAGCTATCTACGTGAACACATGTCTGGTACTGTAGGACACCAGTTAACACTAGACAATTTTCAGCAAATGAGGAAGGGACACTAATGGGTTTTAAAATACCCAGTATCCATAGATATTGGGTATGAATGAAACAGGTTCTGAGACATATATTTTTGTTCACATGCCTATATTCACATCAACCTGCGCCGCCTCACCCAAAAGGTTCCTGCAGATGATAAGATCATAATCCTTGGTAACTTCAATGCCAGAGTAGGTAAGAACTCTGAAAGGAGTCCTGGGCAAGCATGGCATTGGAAACTGCAATGACAATGGACGCCTCCTGCTAGAGTTTTGTGCAGAATAGCAGCTCACCATCACCAACACTGTCTTTCAACAGAAAGACAGCCTGAAGACAACCTGAAGACAACCTGGATGCATCCTCAATCCAAGCACTGGCACCTCCTTGACTATATCTTAGTACAACAGAGAAATGTCTGTGATGTCCATCATACTTAAGTGATGCCGAGTGCAGAATGTCAAACGGACCATTGCCTTGTGCGCTGCAAACTTAACCTCCACTTCAAACCCAAACCTAAGAGAGGCGGCATTCCAAGGAGGAGGCTCCAAGTCAGCAATCTTCAAACAGCCACAGTGAGAGACAGCTTCAAGGTAAACCTTCAAACTAGACTTAAAGATAATCCCATAGATCACTCTCCTGAAGCACTTTGGCAACATATCAAAAATTACATCCTGCAGTCCTCTGAAGAGTCCTTAGGGTTCTCCTCCAAGAAAAACAAAGACTAGTTTGATGAAAACAATCAAGAGATTCAGGAATTGTAGAAGAAGAAGAGAAGAAGAAGAGAAATCCTCACCAAGCACAATTTGCTCAGCCATCTTGCCATGTAAGAAAAGCTGCCTTTTGTCTTGCATGCAGTAAGCTCCAACAGAAACTTCAAGACATCCAGAAAAAATGATGGCTCAGCCTAGCAGAAAAGACACAACTATGTGCAGATTTGAGTGACCAAAGAGGATTCTATGAGGCCCTGAAAGCAGTGTACAGACCCACACACCAGGTTCAAAGCCCCCTGCTCAGTGCAGATGGTCAAAAAACTCAATCCTGAACCAATGGTCTGAACATTTTCAGACTCCTTTCAGTGCCAACCATGTAGTCCAAGGCTCAGCAATTCAGCACATTACACAACAACCAGTGAAAAATGAATTGGATGCAACCCCTACTATGGGAGAGACACTTAAGGCCATACAACAGGTGAAAACTGGCAAGGCAGCTGGGGTTGATGGAATTCCACCCGAAATCTGGAAGCATGGTGGTCAAGCACTCCATGCCAAATTCCACGAGCTTGTTGTGCGTTGCTGGGAGCAAGGGGAACTACCACCAGATCTCCATGACGCAGTCATCATCACCCTCTACAAGAAGAAAGGAGAAAAATCAGACTGCTCAAATTACCGAGGTGTTACTTTGCTCTCCATTGCTGCTAAAATCCTTGCCAGAATACTTCTGAACTGATTAGCACCCACTATTGCAGAAGAACTTCTACCTGAAAGCCAGTGTGGTTGTAGAGCTAATAGGAGCCCCACAGATATGGTGTTTGTTCTCAGACAACTGCAAGAGAAGTGTAGGGAACAGAATAAAGGTCTCAATGTAACCTTCGTTGACCTCACCAAAGCTTTCGACACGGTGAGCAGAAAAGGCCTGTGGCAGATCTTGGAACGTTTAGGATGTCCCCCCAAGTCCCTCCAAATGATCATCCTGCTACAGGAAGATCAGCATGGACAAGTCAGATATGGCGATGCACTCTCTGAGCCCTTTCCAATAACCAATGGTGTGAAACAAGGTTGCGTTCTTGTACCAACTCTATTCACAATCTTCTTCAGCATGATGCTCCAAAGAGCCGCAGCATCTACATCCGATATCATACCAATGGAAGCATATTCAACCTAAGGTGACTGAAGGCCCACACCAAGACCCTGAATCACCTTGTCTGTGAGCTGCTTTTTGCTGATGATGCCGCCCTCGTTGCTCACACAGAAGCAGCTCTGCAGCGCTTAACATCCTGCTTTGCAGAGGCTGCTGAGCTTTTTGGGCTGGAAGTCAGCCTGAGGAAGACGGAAGTTCTCTACCAACCTGCACCTCAAGAAGTCTTCCATCATCCTCACATCACCATAGGCAATTCAGAGCTTAAGTCAGTCCAGCAGTTCACCTATCTGGGAAGCATCATTTCCTAAGATGGTAAGATTGACAAAGAGATAGACAACAGGCTAGCAAAGGCATACAGAGCCTTTGGAAAACTCCATAAAAGAGTCTGGTCCAATAAACACCTGAAGAAAAGTACAAAGATCAGTGTCTACAGAGCCATTGTTCTGTCTACTCTTTTATATGGGTCTGAATCATGGGTCATCTACCGCCACCACCTGCAGCTTCTCGAACGCTTCCATCAGCGCTGCCTCCGTTCAATCCTAAGCATCCACTGGTCTGATTACGTGACCAATGTGTCTGTTCTTGAACAGGCAGGGGTCAGCAGTATCGAGGCCATGCTGATGAGAACGCAGCTGCGCTGGGCGGGGCACGTCTCCAGGATGGAGGATCACCGCCTCCCAAAGATTGTGCTCCATGGTGAACTCGCCACCGGCTGCCGCAAGAGAGGAGCCCCGAAGAAGAGATACAAGGACTCCCTGAAACTACACCTCAGCCTTGGCCATATTGACTGCCACCAATGGTCCTCTCTGGCCTCCAATCAGGATTCATGGAGACACACCATTCACGGTGCTGCTGCTCCTTTGGGAACACATGCAGAATCTGTCTTGAGGAATAAAGAGAACACAGAAAGAACCGTTCCTCGCCAATATTGCTAAAAGAGACGTTCTGCTGTGCCTTTTGTGACTGGATTTGCCTATCCCGTGTCGACCTTTTTAGCCACCAGAACACTTGCAGCAGGCGTGGGTAGTGCCCTTCCCAAATCTTTGTTCGCGAAGCCTAGACATGATGATTCACAACAATCTACTGTGGAAACCATAAAGGGGGAAGTAAAAAAAAATCAGCCAATCACAGCATACTCAAATTACCTCATATTATGAATAAGGGAAAGGACATGACCACTTCCCTTGAAAAAGCTCTTTCTCAGCACCAAGGCATGACATCTGTGAGCTCTCAGTCCTGATTCTGATGGGAAACCTGTGAGATACATTCAGACAAGAAACTTGCAAGTCTGTACTCTGTTTGTATGGCCAGGTCTTGGTAATGGGTGAGGAGGCTGTTGGGGTGGTTTCTGTGACAAACTTCCCACACAGCGAGTGCCAGCCAGGTCCAAGATGGACCACTGCTGGCTAAGGCTGAGCCCATCAGCAACAGTGGCAGCACATCTGGGATGACACACTGAAGAAAGCTTAAGCAAAAGCTGCACAACAGCAGCCATGAAAGCTGAGTGAGAATGTGAGGGAAACAGCCCTGCAGATGCCAAGATCAGTGACAAAGGAGAGGGAGAAGATGCTCCAGGTGTTGGAGTTGAAATTCCCCTGCAACCTCTGGAGAAGACCATGGTGAGGTAGCTGTGCCTCTGCAGCTCAGAGAGGACCATGGTGGAGCAGAGATCCAGACTGCAGCTCATGCCTGGAAGGAAGCTGTGATCACGTGGAGAACATGCTGGGGCAGGGTCTTGGCAAGAACTGCAGCCCTTGGGGATGAGCCCACACAGTGCCAAGTTTATTGGCAATACCTGGAATCCCATGGGGGACTCATCCTGGAGTGGTCTGTTCCAGAGGAAGTGCACCCTATGGAGAGGACCTGCACTGGAGAAGGTGAAGGACTGTTCCCCATGGGTTGTAACCCATGTTGGTACAAGGTGAAAACATGGGGAGGAAGGAGCAGCACAGAAAACATGTAATGAACTGATGGCAGGCCTCAATTTCCCAACATTCTTTTTCACTCTGAGGTAGGATGTAAAGGAGTTATGAGTGAAACTGAGTACAGAAAAAAGAGAAGTCTTGGGGAAAGGTGTTTTTTGATATTAGTTGGGGGTTTTTTTCTCATTATCCTGCTCTATTTAATTACCAATAAATTATTTTATTTGTCTGTTTTGCCCTTGACGGTAATTAATAAGAGATCTCCCAATCCTTATCTTGACTGACTGACTTGAAGGATTTCTGTTACCTTCCCCCCACCCGCCATGATAAAATTAATATTCATAACTTTACCAGATGGTAAAAAACATGATTTAAGATTTTTTTTTGCCACATTGCAATTTTTTTTCTGGTTTATGCATTCAACACAAAGCTGTTTACTTACTCTAACTATTGTTTTATTCCCATTTGCTGGTTGCCACCCATTGATTTGTGTTAAGTGTTGAATAACTTCAAGTCCTTCTGTTTTGACTTAGAGTAGCTGTTTGCCAGCCACTCAAGAGCTACAGCTTGATCATGCATTGAAGACTCATTTATTTGGACTCAGCACTATTTGCTTTATCTTGTGGTTGGTCACAGAAGGTCTAGTCCAGGCCTACAGCAAGGTAATCTTTCTGTATCATCTGTCAAAAAAGGTCCTCAGCACAGCAGACAACTCAGTTCTGCATAAAATGCTTAGTGCCAGTCATGTACCCTTCTTCCTCTACTTTTGTGTGTATGCCTTTGCAAGGACTTCAGAAGATCACAGGTTAAATGTTGAGTACAAAGCTGGTCTCCTTGTAGTACATTTTTACAGGCAGTTCTTAGGAGTGAACTTTTACAGGTGCATTCCTGTGGCATTTTGCCTTCCTCTTTGGTGTGGTATGGGCAGGGAAGGCCTCTTACAAATTTCAAAATGTTTAGATTTGTGGGTAAGGTTAGATGACAAAATGCTAACATTTAAACAAAGAAAGGAGTTCCTCTGTTAAAATTACTACCTGTCAAATGCTCGAAATTGAAGTTTTATTCTTTTTTCTTTTTCCTTGAAGTATGTGTCAGCCTATAAACTGACCAGATACTAAGCTCTGTAAGTCTTGAAATATTTATTTATTTATTTATTTATTTATTTATTTATTTATTTATTTATTTATTTATTTATTTATTTATTTATTTATTAAAATTTAATTAATTTTATATTTTTATATTTTTTATCTATATACATGTTGTATTGGACTTGTGTGGCAAGGTTTTGGCAGTATGAGGTGAGACCACAGGGGTGGCTTCTCTGAGCAGCTGCCATAAAGCTTCCCTCATGTCCAGTGTAGCCAAACTGAGGTGGCTCCAAGACAGACCTGCCTCTGGCCAGGACTGAGCTCACTAGCCATAGTGGCAGCACCTCTGAGAGAAAGAAGGGAGCAAATTTACTGTGCAACAGCAGCTCTGAGAGAGGAATGAGAATATGTGACAGGAACAGCCCTGCAGACACTGAGGTCAGTGGAGAAGGAGAGAGAGCAGGGGCTGCATGTGCTGGAGCTGAGGTTCCCCTGCAGCCCGTGGTGCAGACCATGCTGAGGCAGCTGTGCCTCTGCAGCCCAGGGAGGTCCGTGGGGGAGCAGAGATCCTCCTGAAAACCCTGGAGGACCCTGTGATGGAGCAGATGGATCCCCAAAGGAGGCTGTGACTCCATGGGAAGTCCATGCTGGGGCAGGTTAGGACTGTGAGGAGGGAGGAGCTGAAGATGTGTGTTGGAACTCATTGTAACCCCCATTGCCCTGTGCTGCTGTCGAGGGAGGAGGTAGAGAATTCAGGAGTAAAGTCAAGCCTCGGAAGGAGGGAAGGGTTGGGGGAAGGTGTTTCTAAGATTTAGTTTTTATTTTTCATTATCCTTCTCTGATTTTATTGGTAATAAATTTTATTGATTTTCCCAAGTCAAGTCTGTTTTGCCCATGATGGAAACTACTGAGCGATCTCTCCCTGTCCTTATCTTGTCTTACAAGCCGTCCATTACTTTTTCTACCATTTGTCCTGTTGAGGAAGGGAATGATAGAGTGACTGGGTCCAGCCAGGACCAGCCTATCACAGTATTTATATATATTAATTGTATCCTTTTTGGCAAGTAAGCTTTTCCTTATAACAACTTCAAAGTTGGAACTGTAATAAAATCAGGAAAAAATTAAAAATTAGTAGGAAAGGACATTTTATTCTAAAGAAATATGCCCAAATTACAATTTTTATTTGCTTTTCTAGCAATTATTTTGAAAGTATCTAAGAAGTAGCTCTGCTAATTTATTAGCAAACCAAACTTCAGCAAAACAGTCAGATTCCTTGTACAAAAGAAAAAGTATTTCTCTTGAGTGCCTGTTTCCTTCTGGTGAGAATGTAGAGATCTAAACATATGTAGAGTATTTCAGTTTAGCATTAGATATATAATAAGACCCAGATTATGAAAACTTCATCTGTACCTAGAAGTCTTTTAAATGTCATTTTGTTTAATTAATTTAATTCATATTGAATTAGCACCATTTTTTTCATAATTAAAAATCTGAGTAATCACCAAGAATAAAGTGGAATTCCAGATTGTTTCTGGAAAAATTACATTAATTGCCTAAAAAAATCTTCTCTCAAGGACATTACAAGTTGAACAAATGCAAGACTGTGATAATATTTTCTCTATTTCAAGGCAGTCTATATCTTTGTTTCACTTGGAAAATTCCTGCGTTCAACTTTGTCTCTGGAGAACTCCAGCAGACACTTTACAACATTCCTACCTTTGAAAGAGTTCTTCTCTGCAGTATTTATTAAAATCAAATCAAATTAAATTAATTAAATTCTTCTGTCAGATTTCATTTTGTCAGAAACTTTAACTGCACAAAAATAAATCCATTCCTGTTTCAGTATTATTAAAAATAAAAAGTAGGAAAAAAAATTCTCCATAGATATCACCATCTATATTGTTCCTCTTATTTTTAAGTGTCTTTGTTCGAATTTTTAGCCTTAATGGCTTAACTTATAAATGATCTCTTTAAAAACCTACCATGTCTTCTAAAGAAGAAACAAGTCTTTAGGGGATAATTAAAATGCAAAAACTTTCTTAACTCTTAACTCTTTTTACATTGAGGGCTTTTCCATAAGGACTAAACTATCTATGTACTGAAAAGTATACACATGAACATATTTTATGTAATAAATAATTTCTCATAACTACATAGTTTAGGGTGGGGTTTTTCTGTGACTTCCTTTCAGTTCTTCCAAATTACAGAAAGTAATAAGAGCAAAGAGAGAAAATTAGGAATGGTTGAAATGTTGAAGTGCAAAGGGTTTCTAAAAGTCTGGCTCATAATCCGTGATGTTGTAATTCAAACCAATTCTAAAAGCTTTCCCAAAATAACCAAACAGCTGTGTTATGAATGCCAGAACAAAATTTCATATTGCTGACACATCATGAGATTGCGAAGTGCAGGATCAACTACTCACCAAAAAATCTGAAGGCTTCTTACGGTCAAAAGCTGATGGTTATTATTAGCAGATGGCAAGGCTCTCAGCCAAAGGACTAGAATTTTAAATGAATTTTCTACCAACTGTCCCTTATTTGATCTGATTGTACTCATATTAATCTTTTTTAAAGCATAACATATGCCTCTTGGAATTACACGTACATTTGTTCCAAATGCTTGACAAAAAAGTCCATGAGTCTACCAGAGAGTAGTAATAAAGATGATCAGATATCTAGGAAATAAAACTCTATGTGGACTGCTTCTGTAGTTCAGTGCCATACTGACGTTCAGCTCCAGTCTGAGACAATAATCACACAGTCCTAAAAACATTGCAGTGGCAGGCAGGGGAATTTTACAATTATAGAGGTGCAACCCTTAAAACTTCAGCTTCATCAGAATAGGCTGTTCTTCACATGGTGAGGCTCAAATGGTGCTTGCACTGCTGTAGCAATACAATAATTACATCCTCTAATGTAGGATGGAGGCTGTACTACTTACCATGACCTTCAAATGAAACTCCCCTCCACAAATCATGCTACAAACCTATAGAAAAATGTCTGTGGTTCATTTTCCACATCCAGATGTACTGGTTGACATCCACAGTTAGATGTCTAATTGTCCCCTGATATCTAAGCCACTTTTCTTGCTTGCAAGTCTTACACTACCCCTGATATTTTTCACTTCAAACTCATGGCTCAAATCCCCTTGCAAACAGCTCCATCTTATCTGCTGCCTACTGGTTCTACTTAGTGATGTAATATTCATGAAGTTTGTCGCTAACCAAAAAGGAAGAATAATGTGGTTTATACCTTTATTCATCTGTCTGTGTCTCTCTGTCTCTCTCTTCCACTGTAGTTTGCTTTACAGCAATGCCCTTCTGTTGTACCATTATTTTTATCTTCACTATCCCTCACTCTGGATTTTTGGAGTTCCAGTAGATTAAACAAAAATAACTGCCAAGCTTACTCAGAGAAATGAAACCCAAGTAGTACTGCTGATCTTTGATGAAAACAGAACAAATTCATCACAAATAGAAGAATTTCAGCTATAGGTTACATCTCTTTTCTAGTGTTCAACCAATCTCACAACTTACACAGAAAACACACCAGGCTTAATTAGACACTATGAGAACAAACATGTAACCCTGACAAAAAGTCACTTCTGAAGGGCACATAAAGACTTGATGAAGCTTTAATTAGGAAGAAGGTAGTAAAATATCCCCCAAACTCCCCAAATGGTAGCTCTCCTACATTTCAAAGAAAGGTGCAAGATTTATTTAGAAGGTTTTCATAACAGATTACTGATCCTATGGAGGCAATCATCTCAGATAAATCTTACATAGTAAGACTAGTTTATTAGTTTACATAATTTTAAAAATAAACTCTTGTGTTGAAACAATGCTGTGCAAGTTACTGAAGTATAACCTTAAAGATTGAGATCTTGGAGAGAAGGAAATTTTCAAACATGAAAGCAAACATGCTTAGGAGATACCACAGCTGCTACATGTAAATAAAATATGGGAAGACAGAAGAAGGAGAAGAGAGAGAGAGAGTGAGTGCTGTACCCTGGCTCACATAAATGTTTGGACAAAGGCTGCAAAGGGTTGAAAAAAAATATATTCTATATTGTCTTACTCTAACATGTACTCTTCCTACAGCCTGATCCAAAAATTCATCTCGCATCAATAAGAAAAAAAAATTACAATTTGTGTATGTTTTGGCTCACACTTCATGAAAACAGCCCATGGGAGGATGACTAGTATAACCTGTGTGAAAAGCTGTCAGAAGAACCCAATGAATCCAGGTTTACCTCACAATAAGTTTATCACTTATCTGGATGGAGGAGCTGGATGCACCATTAGCAAGTTTGATGGTGATACCAAACTGAGAGGTGATGTTCACACTGTGGAGGGACAATGCCTTGGAGAATGATCTAGACTGGACCACTGGGCAATCTTCATCAATGTGAAACTTAATAAGCAGATGCTGGATTCTGCACCTGGAATGGAGTAACACCGGACACACGTTAAATAGGGAGCAGAGTGGCTGGAGAGCAGCCCTGCAGGACAGGGATCTGGGTGCTGAGCACCAACAAGCTACACACCAGGCAGCAGGAGGGCAAACCCCACCCTGGGGAGCATCAACCACAGCACAGCCACATGGTCAGCAGAGGGATAATCCCACTGTGGTTTGTGTTGGTGAGACCTCACCTGGAGCACTGAGAGCAGTTCTGGGCCCCACAGTTTCAGGAGGATGTGACAGTTCCTGAATGCCCCCAGAGCAGGGCAGCCCAGCTGGTAGAAGGTCTGGAAGGCATGTCCTGGGAGGAGCAGCTGAGACCTCTGGATTCGTCCAGTTTGGAGGAAAGGAGGCTGAGGGATGACCTCCTTGCTCTCTGCAGCTTCCTGAGGAGGGGAATGGAGCAGGAAGTGCTGATCTCTTCTCCCTGTGATGCAGTGACAGAGTACATGGGAATGGCTCAAAACTGCATGAGGAGAGGTTAAGATGACATTAGGAAGCAATTCTTTATAAAAGGATGCTCACATCCTGAAAGACACTTCCTACAGAGGTGACTGGTACCTCAAGCCTATCAGTGTTTAACAGGTATTTAGACAATGTCCTTAATAATATACTGTAACTTTTGGTGAGCCCTGAAGTGGTCAGGCAGTTGGACTGGATCATTGTTGTAGGTACATTCTAATAGAAATATATCCTTATTCTATTCTATTCTATTCTATTCTATTCTATTCTATTCTATTCTATGCTATGCTATGCTATGCTATTCTATGCTATTCTATTCCTAGAATCATACAATGGCTTGTGTTGGAAGGCACCTTAAAGATCACGTTTTTCCAGCTCCCTTGTGATGGAAAGAGACATCTTTTAGTAGACCAGGTTGCTTAGTGCCCTATCCACCCTGGCCTTAAACGCTTCCAGGGATGGGGCATCTACAGCTGCTTTGGGCAACCTGTGCCAGGGCCTCACCACCCTCACAGGAAAGAATTTCTTCCTAACATCTAACCTAAACCTGCCCTCTGTCAATTTAAAACCATGCCCCTTGTCCTATCAGTACCTGTCCATATCAAAAGTACCTCTCTCTCCTTTTCATAAGCCCACCTTAGACAGTGGAAGGCGTTAATGGAGGCCTCGCATCTCCCTGGAGTCTTCTTTTCTCCAGGCTGAACAATCCCAGCTCTCTCAGCCTGTCCTCTGGTTTTATGTCCAGGCATTTCATTATACATCAAATAGACCTATCTTATCCTATCTTATCTTACCCTATCTTACTCTATCTTACTCTAATGTCTATCCTATAGTCTATCCTATCGTCTATCCTATCGTATCCTATCGTCTCCTATCGTCTCCTATCATCTCCTATCGTCTCCTATCGTATCGTATCGTATCGTATCGTATCGTATCGTATCGTATCCTATCCTATCCTATCCTATCCTATCCTATCCTATCCTATCCTATCCTATCCTATCCTATCTTATCCTACTCTGCCTTGCCCTGCCCTGCCCTGCCCTGCCCTGCCCTGCCCTGCCCTGCCCTGCCCTGCCCTGCCCTACCCTACCCTGTCCTGTCCTGTCCTGTCCTGTCCTGTCCTGTCCTGTCCTGTCCTGTCCTGTCCTGTCCTGTCCTGTCCTGTCCTCTCCTCTCCTCTCCTCTCCTCTCCTCTCCTCTCCTCTCCTCTCCTCTCCTCTCCTCTCCTCTCCTCTCCTCTCCTCTCCTCTCCTAACGTGGCCGCAGAAGCACACTTGCTATATGTTGCCACTGGGCCTTAAATTAAATTTCAATGAGAGTGTCTTTCTGTATCTGATACTTAATTTAAGATCCAGAGGCATCATACAGCAAGAGTGCTTCTGCTTCATTTAAAGATTTCAGATAGTATAAAATTTATATCTGTATCACAGGACAGTAATAAATTACTCTGATTCTCTGAAGAAAATTTGTCCAGCTGCAGCCCACAGATCCTGGATCATGTGATTTCTGGCTGGTTTAAGAGTCATCATCTGTTATAAAGCTCTATTTTTCTTTTTCCTTTTTGAGATTTCTGCGTGGTAACTGTCACATCTTAGCCTTTTTGCAGATTCCTTCAACACAACAGAGCCTTGTAAGTCTCTCACCATCCCACTGACATGGTTAAACATGAAGCAAAGATGTGCAAGATGCATTCAACCTACCAGAGCTATGCTCTTGCTTACACACGGATAAATTCCCTTTATTTGCCCTGGTACTTATATTCTCTTAGCTACTATTCTTACCCACAAGATCTAAGTAGCATAGCACTGTTCCTATCTTATAAAGGGGAAGGGTGGTTGCTCTTGGACAACTTTTTCTTTTCCGAGCCTATTGAAGTAAGAATAGTTGTAAAGACACCATCTTCCTGTACAAAATATTTATAAGCAGCTTTCTGATCACATAAAAGTCCTCTACCATCCTAAATGCTGCTGGTAGAATTTAACTTTTTTTGCCCAAGATTTTGATAAAACTATGAAATAGCTTTGGTCAATTTTAATTTTAGTGGGTTTTAGTTTCTACTTTTAAAAAAATTACTACTTTTTTTTTATTTTTTTTCCTCTTTTTGCATTTTATGGTGATTCTCAGGTGATGCCAGATTCTAATTTATTTAATATCATCTGCATCAGTCAATGTTAGTAACTCAGTAAGTCTTTTACAACAGTGAGGGAGGTGTGTGGTGGGGAGTAATTCAACTTCCTTAGAAATTAAATATCATAGTGATGGTTTCGGTAACATCTAGATTTGAATTTTTATATTAGAAATCATATGCAATTCACTATGCAAGAAACTAATGAAATCATGTTAACATTAATCAAAACATTATTAATTGTTCATCATATGAATTTTTTCATCACTTATTTCAGAATAGTAAACTAATTTTATTATAGTGTACTGAGTTATTTATTTTTTCAAGCAATTAAAAATTGTCTTGCAAAAGTTTTTTTATAAATTACAAAGAGTTTTTTTTAACATAGAGTTAAAAATTAAACTTGCAGAATTTCTAGTGTTATTAGTGGGTTTTCTTTCAAAAACTCTGTTTACAAGTAATTTTTATGTACTTTGACTGAGCAGATCTTGCAATCACTATGCCTTGCCAGCATGTGGGTCAGAAATCCTGTGTAAAATTCAAAGATGTGAGCATGTCTTTCTTATTCTTCACTACTGTGATTCTATTTGTCTTAATGTGTTAAAAAAACTCCAAAGAAATATTGCATATTCATGTCTACATAGGCCCATCTTGATATTCTTTCATGGATAGTCTGTCCTGGGTATTCTCTCCTTCTCAATTCTTTCTTTCACATTCATTCATGGATATTCTATCACTCAATCTCACCCTCTTCCTCTCTGTATTCACTGGTTGCCTCAGGACTGCAAAGCAATTACAATTATTTTAAGAATATGCCATGGTGCATACACAGCACAGAAAATGCAAATTTAGCTGGGAATAATGTAGGTAGAGTTTGATTACTCTGCCAATCGTTCTTAAATCTGCACCTTTCCAGTGCACAGCAAGGACTAGAGCAGGAGATTCCATTGTTTCACATCTCTAGGCTTTTATTGTATTTCACCTTCATGAAAGAAAACCCCAGCCCTTTGCTTGTTCCATGAAAATTTCCTGTTATTTTAAGTCCTTGATCTTCCACCTTCATAATTTTTCCAGCCAATAAACATATTTATGGTCACATAGATAACTCTTGTACACTTTCTCATCTGAAAGTGGTGACAGTTGGAATTGCCTTCTGGAAATGAAGAGTGGGGAAGGTGCAGTAGGGAATTGGTCTTGACAGGAGGCAATCATAGAGGTGCTGTCTTGGGTATTCTGCTCCCCATATCATGGCCATTTAAACGAGGCACAGATAAGAAAATAAAGTATCAGAGTAAATGACATTTCATATGAATGCCAGAACTCTAGACACATCAGGTGGAGGACCTGAAATGACTAACTTGTAATGAGGAATATAATACTGGAGAATTACAGAGAGCAAATGGGACCTTGTGAGACCATTCAAGTGCAGTGCTCAGGATAAAGAATAAGTAGATCCAGTGGGCTTAGAAACCATTTTTTGGCAATGATTAATGTGGAAGGCGAATGGGCTGCCATTCTTGGCCTCAGCAGAAGACTGGGTTATATGTTACTAACTGGCCCTCCAGGATACTAAACACTGATGTTGATGTGTGAATGGAGACTGGGAAAGCTACATGGCAGTTAATGGAAAAGTAGATTAAGACAGCCACTCTCAATTTATATGGTAAGATCACCATTGAGCAAGATGTCAAAAGATTAGTTTTAGACACAACCAATGACTGCTTGTCCCCAGGAAAGAGGCACAGAAGAAACACAAACAAAGCAAGAAAATCTCAGTGGAAGGAAAAAACACAAGATGACAACATGAAGGCAAAAACACAAAAAAGGCAATATGTGCCAAATGGCACATTAAAGTCAGTTGTTGAAAAACACCATTTGAAATAGTCTAGTTTCATTACAAAGTATAATGGAAGGCATCATAAACTGAGACAGAAGAAATGTGAAAAACAAGCACAGGGGTCTAGGGAGATAGAGAAATATCTCTCACAAGGTGAATAAGAAATGAATAATCAGCCATTGCCTAAATATATCTGGAATAGGAAGGCTGTTAGAGAACATACAGCACTAACAGATCAGCAGGATGTAAAAGGGATAGCAACCTTATCAGAAGACAGGTAAGTTGTCTGTGTATGTGCTCACAGTGGGAGGGCTTGCAGCATTTTAAAAAACTCTTCTCTATGGGTGACTGTATCTCAAAGTGAGGCAGCTACAAAAGACCTTCCAGAACAAAGAAAATAAGCAACAACTACTACACTTAATCCCAAGAGATTGAAAGAAATTCAGTCAATGAAATAATTGAATTACATGGTTTCACTACATCACCACTCAAAAAATTCATTGTTGCTTTAAGATTAGAAAATGGCAAATGTGACACTAACACTTTTTTCAAGAGCCTATAAGGGGAAATACAGGAACCTACAGATCAGTAAAGATAACATCTATTTTGAAAAAATTCATATAAAAATACATAATAAAGAATAGAGTTAATGGTCTTGGGTTTTTCAAATTGTATGAAGCACTTCAAATGACAAAGCCTAATCTATCACAATCCTTGGAGGAATTTTCCAGGTCAGCATAGGTTTCTCAGAGATAGCCATTTGATGGGTTGCAATGTAACCATGCTGAAAACTAGAAGGCAAATTCCCTCTGTAGTATTGATTAAGTGATACTCTCCCACAGAGAAAAGACAGTGGCTGTATAGTATCAGCCACTTTGCCTATTCCAGTGCCAAGAAGACAGAAGCACATAACTGTGTTAAACAAAGTGTTGTTTTTCAAAAAATTATAAGAATCCTTTTGAATGCAGGTACTTACTGATTCTCTTCCTTAAACATTTGTAAAATGGCATGCAAAGAAAGGATAAATGCTTGCATTGGACTGGAAGGAGAGAGTGGTCAGAAGAGTACAGGAGTTACTGGTTTGATTTGTTTCACAAGGCCTTGTCCAGACAAATAGAACAGTACACCAACAAGAGGGGAAAGATATGAATTTGAACCACTAATCTGATCTGGTCACTTTGCGGAGCAGATAATGGAAGAATTTGTCTTGATCCCAGAGAAGAAAATAATTGTAAAAGGAGAGAGGCAGGATGCAGAAATACTTCTGTGTCAGTGCGTTTCTGCATACTCAGATAAAAGAAAATGTGACTCCTTTTTGCATCTGAAACTGAATTTCCCTCATCTCCACCCAGACTATCCTACAGACATCCCATAATCTGCCTCTCCTGCTCCACCATAAGGAAAGGATGAAAGGAAGGAAGAAAGGAAGGAAGGGAAAAAAAGGAAGGAAAAAAAGGAAGGAAGAAAAGGAAAGAAAGGAAGAAAAAAGAAAGGAAAGAAAGAAAGAAAGAAAGAAAGAAAGAAAGAAAGAAAGAAAGAAAGAAAGAAAGAAAGAAAGAAAGAAAGAAAGAAAGAAAGAAAGAAAGAAAGAAAGAAAGAAAGAAAGAAAGAAAGAAAGAAAGAAAGAAAGAAAAGAAAGAAAGAAAGAAAGAAAGAAAGAAAGAAATGCTGCTGAAATAGTAAATAAGAAATGCTTCACACTACCTACCAGTTGGTGAGTATTTCTCTTGGCATCAGACAGTCATCCATGGTGGAAAAACTTTCTGAATTGCAGATTTTTGATCAGCTGCTACTATTCGTGATGGTAAGGAAGGACGTACACAAATCTTTCTTTCCTGTTTCTTGAGTCAGTGTTTCCCTCCCACCAAAGTGCTGGCAGCTCTGCCCTCCAGCTAATTATTGACTCTGACTACGTTTCCAGAGCAACAAAATAGTCCTTCCTCAGGGCTGTAGTTGTCATTCACTTTCCTGCAGGCCATGGCTAAAAATACTTTACTTTTCAACCCTGCTTTAGTTCAATACCTCTACATATCATCATCATGTTACCTATTTGTGTTACAGATTTGTGGTGTGCTGCCCACAGATTTGGTCAAGGTGTTAGGGATTAAGAAGGAGGGAAAAAAAAAAGAGAAAAAAAAAAGAAGCTTCTATTCCCTACTCATTACAAAAATTTTGAGTTGGAATCTAACTAGCTTGTATTTGTTTGTTACTTTGACTAGTGGGGAAAAGGCAAAGCCCCATTGAACATCTGTTTGAAGGTGTGGTTATAGGTCAGAAACTGTTTTAAGATGGAAAATGTAGCAGTTTTGGGTGGAGATGAGCATACATTATCTCGGGATCATAGTCAAGTGATGGTTGGGTGCTGGAGGCCTTCTCATGCAGGGGGTCATGATGAGACTTGTGCCTGTAAGGAACAGCAGTCACAGTTAAGTTCTGAAAAAAGTGGTAGATCCGTAATAAGAAAAAATGAAACTATTCAGCTGCAGATGGTTGACAGGCATTGAGAAGCAGTTGTCTCTAACTCCTTTTGGAAGCCAATATCAGGATAATAAAGGAAACAAGGACATAAAATCAAGCTGTCACAGCAAAATCACAAAGCAACCCTTCAGACACACTCTCTGCAAGCAACTGAGAGCACTGAGACCATCTAAATGATGACCACAACACAACTGCTTGCAAATTCATCCTTGCTCTTCACTTTGCTAGGAACTCAGCACTCTCATTTCTGTCTACTCTCTTGTGAAGTTTGGAGCCATTCCTGACATGCAGAAGAAGACAAATTGTGAGTAAGGGAACAAAAAGGAGGAAAATGTGACGCCATTTTAGCAGACAGGTTGGTACAGGTAATGTCTCTATAATGCAGTTGAGTACCCATTGCACCAGAGGCTGTTTGGAAGTTTGTGAATAATGAAATATACCCTTCTCAGTGTGTTGTTGAAGAGACATGCAAAAGGATTATCCAGAAAAACCACCAACAGCATTTGGCACCTGTTTCAAGTGGCAGCTTTTGCAGGGCCCTGTGCAGGACTGCTCATGGACACAGCAGTTGACTCTAAAATTGATCCTCAAGCATGGTTTGCATCTGCAGACACTTTGGGCATAACTCAGGCTACAGATAAGGATGAATATAAGAACACTGGTTCCCAGACACCGTGGAGACACAAGTTATCACTCTGGAGCCCATGGAGGACCACAGTGGAGCAAATATCCACATTGCAGACTGTGGAGGACCACACACTGAAGTGGATGGAGATATCACAAAGGAAGTTGTGACTCTGGGGAGAGTCCACATTGGAGCAGGCTCCTGACAGAAACTGTGGCCCACAGGGAGGAAACCACACAAGAGCAGGTTTGTCAGCAGGACTGTGACCCTGTGGGGGACCTATGAAGAACTGCATTCCATGGTAAGTTCCCACTCTGGAGCACTTAATGAAGAACTCGTGAGAAGGACCCATATGCTGGAGAAGTTCATGAGGGACTATTTACAATGGAAGGGATAGCAAGGGAGAGATGTGAGGAGGAACGAGCAACAGGCATAGTGTGTGATGAACTGCAGGCCCTATTCTTTGCCCTACTGCGCTCCTTGGAGGGAAGGAAGTAGAAAAATTGGGAGTGAAGTTGAGCCTGGGAAGAAGGCAAGGCTTGGGAGAAAGTGTTTGTTTTGTTCTTATTTCTCATCATCCTGCTCTGTTCAATTAGTAATGAATTCAATTGGCTTCCCCACGCTGAGTCTGTTTTGCCCTTGACATCAACTGGTGAGCAATCTTCCTGTCCTTATCTCGACCCACAAGCTTTTTCTTATATTTTCCTTCCCCCATTCTGTTCAGAAGAAGGAGTGACAGAGTGGTTAGATAAGCACCACAAAGCCAGCCAAGGTCAACCCACCACAGAATGCTATTATATTCTATGTGTACTCTTCAGTTTTGCAGAAACTTCTATTACACTTGAAGACTTAACAACTTTTACAAGACCTTAATATAATATTTTAGCTATTTTGTTGTAAAATGCAGAGGCTCAAAAGATTGAGATATAATACTATTTCCAAATTTTCATGACATGCACATACCACCCTTCAGTGGAGTTTTGGGTTTTTTCATGTCACCATTCTAGTTTTAGAGATCTCAGTTTAGTCTTTATTGTCTTTGAGCATCAACCTCAAAGATCTAGAAACATCAAAGGTTTGTGTGTGTGTGTGTTTGTGCTTGTTCGTGCAAGGAAAAACCTGCTTCAAGTCATGTATCCTCTGTAATCTAATTTATATGGAGAATCCAAACAAGGGCTTACTTTTTTTCTTTTATTCTTTTTTTTTTTTTAAATTTTCCCCTTTGTTTTTTTCCTTAGGTGGCAGGAGATTGTGAAAAAGCTAAATGGAGAACGCACATTCTGCTAATATTTTCATAAGTCAAAAAATTAAAAGATTTTAACATCCTCAAAGGTCAGTGGTGTTTTGAACAATCTCAGTAGGTTTTTCAAGAAAATGACATCTGTGTTGTTTTCAAATTGCTGTCTCACTTGCTCCAAAATTCTAAATCCATATAGTCCATGGGACCACATTAAATGAAAGAATGAAAGGGAAGAAGAGTTAAGGAGTTATAGGCATAGCTTGAGAAGTGAGCAAGCAGTACCATGCAAGCACGGGTTGCAAGAAAACCTCATAGTAATGTCACAAGACAGAACAACACAGCATTCTTTTACTCCAAGTGCAAAATCATGCTCTTGTTGTTGCATAATACAATGGTTTTTTCTTTAAATGTATTGTTTTACTTAATTTCACCATTCATAAGCTGTTATGTAATCAATCACTAAGGCTACATTACTACATGTAATTAGTACCAGATATTTCATAATCAACCAGAAACAGACTTGTGCCAAAACTACCAGCATAGCAGCAATATGATGTTGCTCTGTTTGTCCCTATTAGCCTATTTTATGATATTATTATAGCCCTGGGTAATTCTCCAGCAGTGATTTAGCATGGGTGAAGTACTTCTGCTGTTTTTGGCTAGGATAGAGTGATTTTTCTTCATAGTAGCTAATATGGGGCTGTGTTATGAATTGTGCTGGAAATAGTGTTGATAACACAGGGAGGTTTTAGTTACTGGTGGGCAGGGATTGCACAGAGCCGAGGGTTTCTCTACAGCTCACTCCATCCCATCAGAGAGCAGGCTGGGAGTGTAACAAGGAGTTGGGAGGAGGCAGCAAGAACAGATGACTCCAACTAACCTAAGGGATATTCCAGACTATATGGTGTCATGTTGAGCATATAAAGTTGGTGAGAAGATGGAAAAGTGATGGTTTGTCTTCCTGAGTCACCATTATACATAATGGAACTCTGCTCTCCTGGGCATGGCCGAACTGCCCATGGGAAGCAGTGAATGAATTCCATGTTTTGCTTTGCTTTTGTGTGTAACATACAGATAACATAGAAATGCCAAAAATATGTTTCTCCATTGTTTTCCTGCCTGTCTAAAACATCCTATGAAAAATTCTCTGTCAGCTTTTTGTCAGCTCTCACCAAAACTTCCCAAGGAACTCTTCGTGCCAAAGAATCCTGCCATTGTCTATGGTTATCATATCCTCTCAAACACCTGGACTGACTACGTGCCAAGAAACCATGTACAACCACCTCTGAACACTATAAAACTTGAAGACAAATTTTGGAAAATCAGGGGAAAAAGACAGAAAGAGAGGGCTGGTGACTTTGGCCAGGAATCTCTCTTGCTCTCCCCTCACCTTTTCTCCACCACCGCATGCTGCCTACCTGCCTCAGGAGGAACTCTGCCAGCCTGAAGAGGACTGAGACCCACCACTGCCACATGTGTGAGTTATATCTTAATCTCCAAGTTTCAGTGTGTTTTTAAGGACCAGGGAACTGTGGCTTTTGTGGCTGAACTAGGAGCCAGTCTGGCCTGGGACAGAGCGTGAGAGGTGAAAACACACATCCTGCATTCCCCCCCCCGCCCCCGCCTCCAACACAGCAGAAAGGTAGTTTTTGGTGGTAACTTTTCTCTGCTTCAAAAAAATAATAGAGTGCTTTCCAACCTTCTCTTATTTTTCCTCTTTTTCTTTGCATCTCTTAGCAATTAATAAAATCAGTTTTGGAATCAACAGATAACTTGTGTGAGT
The DNA here is from genome assembly GCF_047495875.1 of Pithys albifrons albifrons. NCBI lineage: Eukaryota > Metazoa > Chordata > Aves > Passeriformes > Thamnophilidae > Pithys > Pithys albifrons. The sequence continues at coordinate 60,415,777 of NC_092497.1, read as the reverse complement.
TTTAATTTTGCTCAAGGAAATATTCGAATCAGTAGTTCTGTCTGCAATAGCTTAAGCAGATTAGAACGTTACATTGTGTACAACTTTTGTGTTTCCTATTAAACTATCTTTATCTCAACCCATGAGTTTTCTCACTTTTTCTCTTCTAATTCCCTCTCCCATCCTGCCACAGGGGAAGTGAGTGAACAGCTGTGTGGGGCTTAGTTGCTGGCTTTGATTAAACAGTGAAAGTACTACATTAATGCTCAGATGCTGCTTCTGGTGCTTGAAGAGTAGCCAGCTGTAAGATGCTAAGTCAGAACTCCAGAGGGAAAAAGAGAAATAGACACTGAGGACAGCAAAATCCAAGAACACAAGTCACCTGAGACCACACCAAAAGCAGCAGTAAGCCAAAAGAGATTGCACTAAATATAGCCATTAATAAAAATATCTCGGCAAGAAAGTCACACATACCTCAAAAAGCAATTGGGGACCAAACAAGTTACTTAGTGTTCTAGCTGCTCTCAAGCACATGCTTGATTTTCATGGGTACAGTCACACAGAAAGTAACTGCTCATCTTTTTGTTGCTCATAGGAGTAAAATCTAAGTGTAACAGCTTCTGGCAAATGAGAACTTTTATCTTCCTCACAGAAGACACAGCAAATATTTCTACATCACAGCCTGATTTTTATAACCCCCTGCAATAATTTGTTCTTGTGGTTGTTATACGCCAGTACTTGGAATGTTATTCCCTTCTTTTTGCTTCAGCTATTGATGTAAAAATAACTGCAGGCAAAGATTGTAAACACAGAAAGTTAGGTACCTTTGAGAAAACTGACTCAGTAACTACCAGGAGTGAGAAAAAAGTTATCACATTTCAACATCTGCACACCTATTCCTACACAGTTACTATATTGCCACATATTTTCCCTTGCACCTCTAATACACTCTTTTGGCATATATACGCATGGATATGTATATATGTATGCAAAGATATAACAGGAACAGCCAACAGAGCAACATTTCAGTCTGACTGAGCTACATACTTTTTATCTCATCCATATGAAGTGTTAAGGGAAGATTCATCACCCTGTGAATTCATCAATGCAGAGTATAACTCACAGTCTCAATGTAAGGTTCAATTTGTATCTTCTGGTGATAATTTTGGCAAGTACTCTATGGCATGCAATAGGCAGCGTTATGAGCAGCACTGAGCATCCAGAATTACCTTCACCTCAGAAAACATGAAAGAGAACAGGGGCTGGGTACTTACTGGAGAGACATATGGGACAAACACAGAAAAGGCACATATAAAAAACAATGAGAAAGAAAAGACAGATGAGAAGAAGGTGGAATAACTCAAGAGAGGACTGACAAGTATTTACTTTAAGAGGAACTGAAAAGATGTATAAACCGAGACAGAGTATAAAAGAAGTACACAAGAAAGAAGAGAACGTACTATGTGGTAAGTGTCTCCTGAAAAGTAGAAAACACTCCCTCTAAAAGAAGAAAAATCAGGAATAGTTTAATAAATTTTACTATACAGATGTTTTCCTGGGATCTTAATTACAAGGCTCAAAATGTAACCTTCAGTGTTTCCCCCTAAAAATTCAAGCTATTGACAAGCTATACCAAGCCATGGTATACATAAAGCCACAAGACATAGTACACTTGGACACATCCACAGAGAAAGGAAACGATGATGACTCCCTTGAAATACAACAGGTACCAAGTCTGTCTGTGTCTTATGGAAAACACAGGCACAAAATTTCTTTCTATGAACAAAGTGCAGGAGGGACAAAGGAGAAAATGCAGGGTTTGTGCAAACTCTAGAAGAGGTATGTTCTCATTTCTTTGGCAGTTCTGCCTCACTTGGACAGTAGTTAGCAAATCCCATTGCATCCTCCACACGACACAGCTCTCCAACAGTAACAGGAAATCCACCCCACACCCTCAGTGTCATGCTCATGGTGATTATTACACGTGGAATAATTCCAGCCTGATAACTCTGCACAATTTGCAGAGTTTGAACATGTGTGAAGTATCTATTCACATTTTGTTTGATAGAGGGCAGAAAGAAACTTGACAGATGGCTGAAAACTTGCTGCTACAGAGAAGAGAGTGAAAGGCATGCACCAGAACAGAACCAACATACTTAATTCCCTTTTCCCTGCATACAGGAGGACTGCAGTATTGATGACTGTCCCACTGCGAAAGCAGAAAGATTTGTGTGCTAAGTAATCACAGAGCTCCCCACTTAGTCCCTAAATATGATTCCAACTTTTTGTATTGCATACTCTAAGGTTTCATTAATATTGTATTTACTAATAAGGCAAGCTTACACAGATGTTTTAGGAAGTCCAAAAATTTTTAACTTGCTACTCATCAACAGTATTTTCCTTTATGACCTAAAATGTCTGCTTTTCATTTCCAGTGAGAAAAAATCTAGAATCATAAAATGGTTTGGACTGTATGAGACATTAAAGGTCACCAAGCTCCAAACCTCCTGCCATGGCAGAGATTCCTTCCACTAGATCAGGCTGCTCAAAGTCCCATCCGAATGGGCCTTCAACATTTTAGGCTTACACAACTTCTCTGGGCAACCTGTTCCAGTGTCTCACCATCCTCACAGTAAAGAATTTTTCCTAACATTTAACCTAAACCTACTGTCCTTCAGTTTGAAGCCGTTCCCCTGTCACTATATGCTCTGATAAATCTCTCTCCATCTTTCTTGTAGCCTTCCTTCAGTTACTGGAAGGTGCAATTAAGTCACCCTGAAGCCTTCTCTTCCAAGGGCTGAACCATCCCAGTTCTCTCAGCCTTACCACATATGTTGAAACTGTATTTAAATGCCCAATTATTTTCTCATCAGCAGTCTTTATGAAGATTGAAGAGCTTTACATGGAGAAAACTCCATTATTAGAGACTGCTTATCAGACACAACTGTTTTAGAGGAAAAAACATACAAGTGAGTACAGAATACATTGTGTTGGCAAAGCAATACAAATAAATGGCTTAAGAGGCTTTTTAAAGGTGAGGAGTCGCTGCTTTATATTAAAAAAATTGTCTTAGACAAAGTGAATGCAATTTAGTAAATTTCAAAGCATGTTAGAATGGTTAGGCAACATTTATCTGCATCACACCAAACAGCAAACTTTGCCAGGTTGGGTTTTTTTTCAGTTTGCTTGTAATGGAAATAAAAAACCCTCTATCCTTCAAAAAAACCTCTTTTGGCATTTTCTCCTGAAGCACACGCAGCTACATGACAAGTTTTCTCCTTCCCCTCACTGTTCTCAAATAGCTCTTAAAGTGACATGTGCCTCCTTGTGAAGGTGCTCATGATGGTAAGACATACTTGGTTTCAAGAATCCTCTTTTCTAATGCCTTCAGTTTTCTGATACAAAAAACTAAATCCTGTCTGTGCTTGTATATTTCAACAGGCTTAGACTGATACCTATGCCTGTAGAAACCATAAACACACCACTGGTCTGTACGGACATCAAGGGTCTCATACCATTTTGAATGGTACTGAACAGAGCTGTTACCAGTTAGGAGTTGAGAACCAGGGCAACTGTGCATATTGGTGCTTTCTCCTACAAAATGTGCTTGAAGGCTCCAATATTACACAGATAAATTCAGGATCCCATTTCAGAGATCAAAGGCTTCAGGAAGTTACACTTACTTGCTGCAGTAAAAGCAAATCTAATGTTTTTCTTTTCTGAAGATATCCTAGAACCAAGAAACAAGAACATCAGCCTGTTGCCTCTGAAAGTTCAGTTTGGGCAAAGACATGAAGCATCTCTGCAGAATGGAGTCAAGTCCTGTCCAACAAGTCCTTTTGTTCTGAACTTGTCTTAGTGCTGAGTATAAGGATGTGAAATAAGAGCAAAATTCAGAATTTCAGGCACAGCTAAACCACACTCTTTGATTTTTATTTTGGCAGGTGTGAGTCACATTCTGTCCCTACCCTTTGAAAACAAGAGAAGAGTGATACAGTACTTCATCCAGATCAAGCTGCCACAGGCAATGTGTACTGAAGCCAACTCATTAGCAGTTTGAATATAACAAGCAAACAAAAAAAATCTGTACTGCCATATTAGACTGCTGCATGATGCATCCATTGAAAGAGTGTCTTGATTTGAATGGAAGATGTAGAAGGCCTTTTTTGTTTTCGTACTGAAAAACTGAAAAAATACCTGGCTTTTAAGTTGAGTCAGTTTCCAAGGACCAGGAGAAAAAAAGTATACTGGGATTAAAATATTTTGTGATTTTAATTTATATTTAAAAGCACCACTTGAAAGATAAAGGCAGAAATAGACTTCCGGATGAAACCTTCCATAAATCTATATAAATATATACATATATACATTTGGACATTTCTACATTTTATTAATTTGTTGCATTTTGAGAGCATTAAACATCGTCTTTTGTTTATCTGCGGTTTTGGACAATATCTACATTTCATTTTCAATCTTCTTTCTTTTCCACCTCTAAATTCTGTTCACAATTTACCAGACTGTCTGTGGAGGGGCTGGAGTGCTGAAGGTAAAGAACAAATTATCTTTCTTTCAAAAAAAAATCTGAAGATACAGGTTTATCCAACTCCTTAAAATCAGATTTGCTCTCAAAGCACAGATGCCACCCGCTTTTCATTAAATGAAGATCTTGCCTTCTTCTGCCCTTCTGGAGATTTGTATTACATATTTTGAAACAAATCTAGACAAATGGTTTAGCTACATTTTCCTACCACTTCTCTTCCCATACAAGTGAGGGCATCTTGCCAGTACATGCTACTCTCAAATCTATTAGCAACAACCATTTAGTCAAAAATTTAGTGTGTTACCCCTTCTCCTTGGACTCCACTGGAAAGGTAAATAGGTAGACAGTGACCACTGCTAGCCCAAAAATCTTAGAGTTCAGTAAGAACTTGTATATTAATGAAGAGACAGGCCTCATTTACATCATGTGCATTAGATTATGTTCCTCAGGCAATTTTCAGTAACTCACAGACTGATCTCCGTAATATTACCAGCCACCAAAGACTGACAAGGCTGCAGCTTCTGAGATCAGCCTTCTGGCCCTTCTTGAAAGTTGGGACATTAGCCAGCTTCCAGTTGACTGTGATCTCTCCAGATTCCCATATTCTCAAAAAATTAAAAGAGACTTCGTGATAGCATTAGTGAGTTCTTTTGAGTATTCTTGGATGAATCCTGTCGGGGCCCATGGACTTGTAAGGATACAACTGGAGCAGCAGATCCTGCACAAGCTCTCAGTTGACTAGGAGTTTTTCACTCTTGCAGCCACAGTCCTCTAGCTCAGGGCACTGGGTCTCCCTTAGGCCATCATTGGTGTTGAAGACAGAGGCAAAGAAAGCACTGAACACCTCTGGCTTGTCTGTGTCCCTGCCTATGAGGTGACCATCTTCATCCTGTAACAGGTCAGTTATCCCTGCACTTCCTTTTACTCTTAATGATTTAAATAAACCCTTTCTGTTATACTCCACAATTCTGGTAACTTCAACTCAACTCAACTTTGGACACACAAATTTTCTCCCTACAGTGACAAGCAGCATCTCTATATTCCTCTCATGTCACCCAACCTTGCTTCCACTGCGCATACACCTCTTTTGCTTTAGCTTCAGAAGAAGATCCCTGCTCAACTGAGCTGGCCTTCTGCCTCACCTGCTTGATTTTCAACATCTTGGAATTGTCTGTTCCTATGCCCTTAGAAATAGTGGTGCTTAAAATTGACCAGCACTGATTGACTCCAGCACCTTACACAATGTTTCCTTGGGAACCTCACTAACTAGTTCCTGGAGTCTGCTTTCCTCATGTGCAGGGTTGATGTTTTGCTGGCACATTTCCTCTTGACACCAGAGTTTTGCTTCATGGTTGCTGTGGTCAAGATGGCCACTGATGTCTATTAGTCCCCAAGACCTTCTGTTAATGAGCAACAAATCAAGGAGAGCGTCTTTCTTGGTCAGCTCCTTTAGTACCTGTAACATGAAATTATCATCCAGATGTTTCAGGAATTTTCCAGACACCTGATAGACAATGCAGTCATTGGTCACAGCCAGCAATGCTTCATGAAGGGAAAGTCCTGTTTGTCAAATTTGATTTCCTTTTATGATAAGGTAACCCACCTAGCTGACCAAGGGAAACTAGTTGAGATAATTCTTTTGGAATTTGGTAAAGCTTTCAATACTCTCACAACACCCTTCTGGCAAAAATGTCCAGCCCACACCTGGATAAACACATCATATAGTGGGTGAGCAACAGGCTCAGGGGGCAAGCACAAAGCATGAAGGGTTATCAGTAAATGGGCTGACATCAGGCTGGCAATTTGTCACCAGTGAGGCTCCAGAGGCCTCCATTCCAGGGCGAGCACTCTTCCAGATCTTCATAAATTACTCAGATGCAGGACTCAAAGGGACACTAAACTGGGAGGAATGGCTGACTCCCTTGAAGTGAGGCCCTGCAGAGAGGCCTTGACACATTACAGGGCTGGGCAAACACCAACCAGATGAAGTTCAACAAGGACAAGTGCTGGTTTCTGCATCTGGGATGAGGCAACACTGGATGTACAGACAGACTGGGGAGTGAGATGCTGAAAGCAGTGCTGTGGGAAACGGACCTGGGGGTCCTGGTGGATGGCATGTTGGACATGAGTCAGCAGTGCCCTGGCAGCCAGGAGGGCCAGCCCTGTCCTGGGGAGCATCAGGCACAGCGTCACCAGCCAGGCGAGGGAGGGGATTGCCCTGCTCTGCTCTGCTCTGGGGCAGCCTCACCTTGAGTGCTGTGTCCATGCAGTTTTGGACACCCCACTGAATATAGAATATAAAGCTATTAGAAAACATACAAAGGAGGGCAATGAAGATGGCAAAGGGTTCCTGAGGGGAAGCATGTGAGGAGTGGCTGAGGGCACTTGGTGTGTTCAGCTGAAGCAGACTGAGGGGAGACCTCCTCACAATGGTGGTGGGAAGGCAGACATTGATCTTTTCTCTCTGGTGACCAGTGACAAGATGTGGAGGAACAGCATGAATCATGTGAGGGAATTTAGGCTGGGTATTAGGAAAAGGTTCTTCACCCAGAGGACGGTTGAGCACTGGAACAGGCTCCTCAGAGAAGTGGTCACAGCAACAAGCCTGACAAGAGTTCAAGAAATGTCTGGACAACACTCTCAGGCACATGTGATTTTTGGAGCTGTCCTGTTCATGGCCAGAAGTCAGACTTTAATTCTTGGGCTGGGTACCTCCCAACTCAGAGTATTTTATGATTCTGCTGTGTTTGCAGCTGCAGGCATGTGTCCACTGAATGACTGCATCGAATACCTTACACATACTTGCTTCGGACTTGCTGATAATTTTAGAGGAACTAAGCATGTAATTTTGAGTCTTAGAAATGCTGCATAATCTGTAAAATCCACTGGACATGTCTGTCACATTATGAGACTCCTGAGCTAAATCAGCTTGTGTGGCCCAAAACATATCTGCTAGAAAGAATGAACATAGCTGGAATATTGCTGAAGAAAAAGAGTACTGGCACCAACACTAGATCTAAAAGCTCTGTTCTAACACAACTGAAAGCCCAGTGTGATCTCTAATGCAGTGCGTGAAACAGCACAGGCAGGTAACTGCCTATTCCCAGCAGGCCTCAGTTAAAAGACATGGATAAGAAGAAAAGTAATTCTTCACTGAAGGGAAACATTAAAGTCTCTCTTTCTCCTGTAACATTTACCTTCTTGAAATCAGCTCTCTTCTTTAAAGATACTAAAAAAACCCCTAAAAATAACACAAAACCAACAGAAAAAAAGAAAGGTAGGAAGAAAAACAAGATACAAAAAAAGTACTTGTTTGCATCTGGAAGGGAGAACATAAGAGTTTTTCATATTCCAGAGCAACTTACTTTGTACAGTAATTCTGTATTTTGTAGTTTTCAGCAGTATATCTTGCTAAGGTCACCCCTAGTGATCACTTGTGAGTTAAAAATCAAGTACTTAGATCTATGATCCACGTGAAAAACAGAATTAACAATATACTTATGCTTAAAAAGGTGAAATTTGTTCTTTTTCCAGCCCACACGGATTTACATTTTCACATGGGCAAAAAAATAGCAACTCTGGACAAAGTGTATTACTTCTTTCAGAAGATAAAAAAAGTATATATGTTAAGAATCAAAACATGCCCATTGTAACTGATGGGAAGAGAACCAAAAGAGAATTGCCCAAAGCAAATGTTTCTTCCACCATGGAACAGCTGCTCTACATTGACAGCATTCTTTCTCAACCTGCTTAAAGTTACAGATCTGATACTACAGAGTAGAACTATAAAGCTCTCAGCAATGAAATCAAGTGTTTGATGCAATAAAATATCATCCCACAGAATCTAGTGCCATTCTGAGAACTCATCCTCCTTCTTGCAGAATACATGAAGGCAAGTCCTCCATTTCATATGGCAAAATGCCCTAAAATTTTATTCCTAGAAAATATTATTGCCCAATTTAACAGATACAACTGCCAAGTCTTGGTCTCCAACATGCACTTAGTTATTGCCTCAAGGCAAACAGGATGTAATAGTTGGCTTCAGTTGAATTATACACCTTTGAAAAGGCCAGTTTTATGTACTAAAAACCGGATTTAAAAATTTGACTGGGCCTGCACAATCTGAGCTGAAGTCAATGTTGCCTTGCGTAGAGCAGGAATTTGGACTAGCGGACCTCCTGAAGTCCTTTCCAGTCTGGATGATTCTCTGACATGGTTTTCTTGATACGTGTAGAAACTTTAAAAGAAACCAACCCAGGAATTGTATATTTTACCCAAGCTCTTGCATGTAGTTTAATTCAACATATCCTTGCACTCGGGAAAGTTGAGGAACTTGAAAAAGCCACTTTGAAGTCTATATGGTAAAACATAAGACACAAATCAGAATTCCTTTACATGCCTCTTTGGTGAATTACTTTATAATACTTACAGTGAGTTCTCATTTTATTTCATACACTATACACTAAATTTGCAATAACAATATTTCAAAATGAACCAGTTCCCAAGTTCACTATACTTTCCATTTCAACACTTATGCATTTAAAATACATGAAAGTTAGATTAATAATAAAGTAGATCTGATTTAAAATCAGAACTTACAAACAGCAACATCTTGGCATTATTTTGCCATGATTACTTACCATAAGTGATAACTACACAATGACTAAGGATTAAAATGCAGAATAATTTACAGCATTCACAAAACCAGACTTGCCACAAGAATGTGAAAAAGCAACAGCCTCTCATACAATCTGAAAGTGACTTTCCACATGCTTAACTTGCTGAAAACCATCTCCCTCCCTCCCAGTATTTAATGATGAAACCAAGAAGGACTAAGTTTTTTTGAATTATCAGAAATTATTTTCAGGCTGAGTCTGAAGAGGAAGAGGGCAAAATTTATACATTTCAGTGGTTTGCTTGCACATAAAATAGACTTACCTCTGCTCCACAAAATATGTAATCTAGCAGAGATTCTACATGAAGGATATCAGTGCTAAATAGCAAGCAGGTAATTTTATACATACCTCTCTGATCTAACAAAAGAGAAATTCTAGGAACAGTCAATTGGTTTTTTTTAGCTTTCTGCAGACTTTTAACACTACTGCTGTGACACACATTTTTAAGATTATTTTACTCTCACATGAAGTAGCAGTGAAACTAAACCCTGAATTCGAAAGTCAACTAAAAATGGCACTTACACATGCATACATCAGTTTCTAATTTGCTTTATTCACACACCTCAGTTACTGTAAGCCTTGCAAACAAATTGCAAAACAGTCAGATTCACATTCTGTGCAACTTTGCCCAAACTCGATTTTTCATTGTTCTTCTACAAAGCAAAATTCCTCTTAGTCATCTTCTGCCACACTCAGCAAAATAAGAATTCCTCTAAGTACATGTAAATTATGACATTTAAGTCTAAAGTTACTTTTACAGTTTCTATTTTACTCACAGTTCCATTACCAGTGAAGTTGAAACATTTTAAAAAGACCAGTAAAGCCATCAGTACCCTACTTGCAAGGCCTTACAACTTAGGAAAATAAATTCCTTTGAGCTGGCTAACAGTCCATATTAAATATATCAGATGTGATGCTTATAAAGCAGATACTAACAACTCATATCCATTCCTTAAGTCAGTGAACTGGTAAGAGGAAAGGTAAATCCTCACTGCAATCATATTTGAAATCTGATCCCCTTTTATGACTGCGTATGATGTATTCCATTTGTGTCTATCATGTTTAAACAGTACTTATTTAATTACACTTTGGAAACTATATCCCCATTTTTAAAACAAGTTGTTTTACAGTGACAGGAGAATCCACTGAGTGGCTTCATTTTCTAAGCCATTTTCAAGCACTAGGCTAGCAAGTCAACCATGACCACTGTGCTAGATCCAGATCTGGACAGATTAAGAAACATTTCGAAGCAGTGTTGAGTAAATAATTTTGGTGAGCTGTAAAACTGCCGCATGCAAGGTATACTGTACTAAAACAGCTCCAAATCCTTTATAAAAACCTTGCATTCCTTCTTCCTGTTTTATAGTATTTATGCAGTCTTTCATTCCCTCATACTGAGTATTGATTGGAAGCACTTCATAGCCAAGGTCTGTATTGTCAATTATTGTGCGTGTCCCTTGAATATGAAGGCGGTGTAAAACTGTTTCCAGTGGGTAAAGCATGACATCAGCACAAAGGCTAGCAGCAAAGCTAGCCATGAGTTCTGGAAAATACGCATCCAGCATGCTCTGCACGGAAGTGGAGCTGTCAGTTGGAAGATTGTGGGAATTACCCCTTTTCAGAACAAACAAAACAAGCTTCTGGACGATGGAACGGATGACATAGTGAAGAACTCCGTGTAGAGCCGTTGGGAAAGTCAAGACCATCAGAGGGAGGAGACGTTTGCTGTGGGGAACTCCCATGCCTACGACTCTGCCAATTCCTTCCTTCACGCAGTCCAGGATGCCAGGATTATCTCGAATTATTTCACTCTACAAGCACAAAGATGTCATTAGAACTCATGCTGACCACTTCAAAACCATCCTGACACCCTCTCTTACACTATCACTGATAACTTTAAAAAAAGAAAAGTTAAACATTTGCATGCTACTGTGCCTACACAGCTGAATAAATAAAAGTCCTCTGCTATAACACTCCTGATAGCATTCAATTAAATTCCTTTTAAAAAATGAACCCATCCTGAAGAGGCTTTTTTAATGTATATTGCAGTTATTTGTGTTTCTACTGAAGAAATTCAACCTTCAGCCGACTGCTGAAAGTTCTCAGTGTGCAAAACGGTCATGAACTTAAAATGTCTACTTCTGGAGGAAAATACCAGAAAGTATTCATCTAATTCAAAATTCCTCTATTTTAAGGACTATGACTGTAATTTTTGAACTTGAATGTACAGAGTAAAGACTTTTCTAACTAGAGTTGAAAGGTGATTTTTAATTTAATAGGTTCAGCTTTGCAGCTTTCCATTGCATTATATGCAAAGAAAATCATACTCTTTGCCCATGCTGTCTGTTAGAAGAATTATTTTGTTCATTTAGTGAAAATAAACATCACTATATTCCATCTCCAAGTGCAAGATTAAGCTAAAAACAGTGTTTCCCCTTCTAATGCTTATGGAAACTGCGGTGTTTTATCATATGGTTTATATGCAAAATACAAAACTTGGGTGTTCTCCTGAGTGCCCAAGTTTCTGAGTCCATGAGGTCTGTGACCTGACCTCATGCCAGGATAGACCACCAGAATACTCCTCAGTATTCTGAGGAAAGACCAAACAGCCTGCAAAGCTGGCATGGTCAGTCTGAGCAAGAAAGAAACTAATTCAAAACCCTGAGAACATAATGCTGTTTCACAGACTTTAAGAACAAGTTAAGCACCACAACCTGCACTGACTCCTCTCCTTCCCCACGTTGCCAGTCACTGCACTTCGAAACTGTGCTTGTTTTAGTCAAACACGCCACCGTGAGGTTTGAGGAGCTAATGACAAAAGCAGAGATATGGCAGCTATGCTTTTCTGCCATTTACAGCTATTTTCCTGAAATGTATTTACTGGGAGAAGTACCAAATGCTGTTGAGCAGCTTGGATTAACAGAATTAAGACAATCGAAGTCAATATAAACCTGCTAGTCGCAAATCCCACAATGTTTATAACTTTTCTGGTTTGTAGAACCCTGAGATTAGCTCAGTTAAAATGTGGTTGTAATAATGCCAAGGTCATGGGTTCAATCCCCTGTGTGGGTCATTGACTTAAGAGCTGGCCTCGATGATCCTTGTGGATCCCTTCCAACTCAGAATAGTTTGTTTTTCAGTGATTCTGTTACTGGTCATTGTCCTCCTGCAGCACAGGAATATAATGTAAAACTGGCCAGCCAAGTTGCTCCCCTGCACTAATTAATACAGCTTAAATAAAATCTTCACAAATGTTAACATTACCCCAGATATCAGTGACATTCTCATAACCAATCCTTTACAGAGGTGATAACGTGTCTAAAAGGTGGGGAGAGATGATGTTTTGGCTTTTTGATTGTTTTCCTATTAAGGTGCTCTCTAGCAAAGAAAGTTTATGCTTATTTTCCAGACAGATGACAGGCTCTAAATCCTGTTCTCTTTTGTCATTTATTGGTAAATATTTACCCATGTCCAACAACATAGGCAAAGTAACCTCCTTTCAGACAAAAATAAAAGCAGTAAAATACATGAATATATTGTTCCATTCTGTGGCCTGCTATGAACTCAAGAAACACTGACAGTTTTCTACCACTGTTTCTAGTTCCAGAATTATGGCATGTTCAGATTAGAGTCATTCCCCAGGAATTAACGGAGTTTTGAGTTCCAACCAGCTCCCCATTACGAGACAGCTAAGTCTCCCATGTCTCCCACAAACTCAGAGATGACCTCAGACTGTAATTGTAAAATAATTCAAGAGAATACAGGGGTTTTTAAATACAGAGTGTCTCTAGAGGAAACAAGTTTGTTGCTGGGAGTCTGTCTATGCCTGTCCCTGCACAGACATTTAACGTCACCTCAGACAGAACATCTTTCCTGGTACCTTCTGGCTCATTTAAGGTTGGATCCTCGGCACAGAGCAGAATACTGCCCCTTAAGAGTCCATGCCTGTAAAGTACATGTGGAAACAAAGAAACTGTAGAAGTCAGCCTTCTCCAAAGAAAAGGCACCATTTTGGAGACATACACCAGCAAATCACTCTTGACAGTACTTAGAACCTGTCGATTTATGAATGAAAATCCTTATTTTGTTGACTGAATGACACAAGAGTGACTATCCTGCACTCTCTTCTACACGAGAGTTCACTTTACAGAAAAGAGTTCCACTGGCTCACAAAGATACGATCATGCTGAATAACAGCAAATCATTGTAAAAAGAGGTAACTGGAAGAATTACCCTGGACCACTTCTGTGTAGTAGCTAAACCCTGTCCATTCTCCAGAAAGAGCCGAACACCTCACTGTGTGCAACACAGTGCTACATGTTATTCTGTGCAGTTACAGGGCAAGCTGAGCTGTATCCGAAGTGAGAAATCCAGATATTAATTTTCATGGAGAAGGAAGAACTAGTTGAAAATTTAAAATCTGATTGAAAGAAAGCAGTCCTGAAAGAGTACTGCACAATCTTTCATCAAAAAATCCCCCTAAAATTACTAGAAAAACATTATAATTGTTATGGTGGGAGAGGGTGTGTGTCACTGCAACAACTGGTCTTTGAAGTCTGTTAATTAAAACTTTACATGAGAAAAACTTCTTTATGGTCATCTGCTATAACATATAGATGTAACAAGTCCTTATTTCATACATAACATATTCCACCTACCTATATTAAATGTCCTTTCTAATTTTAGATTTAGGGTTAAGATAATATACTAATATACCCATCATACTAAGCACTTTTTATCTCAGTTAATAACTTGTAACAGCCTCAAGCAAAACACATGCCATTACTGCAACATGAGCTTGAATTCAAAGATTCAGTTCCCTGCATAATCTAATATATAAAGAAAAGCACAATATCTTTTTAAATGTTGTAAATATAAGTAAATTACCTGTACAGTTTCAATCAGGCTCGCAGAATAAAAAGGCATTGCTATTACATGTGTTAAGCTGCAGAAATTAACAAGATAACAATTAAGGTCACGACAATACTGTAATTTTAGCCAAACAGGCACAGGAAAGTTGAGAAAATTATCTACCAAATTCTTCCAAGGACAAAATTAATAAAGCACAACTCAATTATTAAAGTACACATTAACAAGTTAAGAAAAACTTCAGTCAAAAGTTCTGCTAAATTCTATTCCATGTAACCAGACTGATCCAGGTCTAGAAGAATTTAACCTTCTACATCAGTTAATTTCCATACAGACACTGGGATCTAACGTGAGAGAAACTGTGAAAGTGATGTATGCAATCAAGATTGCTCAAAAAATCAACGTTTGAAAATTACATTAGCACTCTATCAAGTAACCATAGCTGCAGACTAAATTACTGTACATTTAGTAGTTTTATTCATGTTTAGATAATGAGACATGCTATACTCACCCTTTGAGTAAAAGGTGCCCACCCAACTGCTTTAAGTTCCATTTATGTGAAAGCTCCCTGAAAAGAGAAGTATTTACCACACTGTGAGCAAGAACATGTAATTCTCAAGTATTTCTTCCCATGGGTGTCAACATCCCGTTTTCATATTGACGTTCCACTGTAGGTTTATGTTGCAGGATTTCCCATATTGGAAAGGCAGAGCAAAACATTTATTAAATCATGCTTAACTTCTAGAAGTCATTTAGGCCTGTCAGACACTCGATCAAAAGAGCTGTTAATTAATAAGTTGTCTGCAGCTCTCACAGCAACTGGCTTACAGCAATTTTCAGGGAACACTGGGTTACTTTAAAATCTCAATACTTTTCCTTTGTAAACATACAATTTTTTATTATGTTTTTGTTTGGTTGTGCCTTTTCCATTCTTTGAGGCTATGTTTACCCTGCTGTTTCTATCCTGAAAATTAAAAACACATTCTGACACAGACAAGAGCAAATCAAGCTGCACAGTCATTCTGCACAATGTAACTTGAGCTTTTTGACTTATGACCACTACACAGCATATCCTGATAAAGGAAAAAAGAAAAGCTGTCTAACACAATGATGACATCAAAAACATTCCCACACCTCAAAATATGATCAGCAAATGTTTATATTCCACTTGACAGAACACGTAAGCCCACCTGACTCAGGAAAACACTCAAATGCCACATGTACTTACCATGCATATGGTAAATACTTCAGCTATGAGGTAAAGATACTTTGTCCAACTTTTGGACACACTAGGACACATTTTTAATAACAAGCTGTTAAGTGTTCAGCTTCCATTGTCCTCCAGGAGTTGCACTCAGCCACTGCCTGCAGACACAACAATCTAATCCAAGAAAGGCAATTCTTTACTCTTCCTCAAAAATTTTGTGACACTAGTATCTATCACTTTCCTAAACACAGAGGTCAGTCACTAAATAGGAACAGAAGATTATCTTTGCCATTATGTATTTCAGACACTTGGATCACATCCACTGACCCATAATACTTTAACGATGTGGAAAATTAAACCAGACAAACTAAGGTGTGAAAGCCTAACCTGTCAATCTACTTGGCACAACTGTCCCTGCAGTGGAAGAACAACTACAGAGTGAGTTTGTCTGGCACAGAACCACATTCAAACGTTCACACCCATTTCTGGGCCTCTATCCTAAAACAGGGGCATTCTTTTATGATATCATGATACGGAATTTGAATTGACATTTCACTTCTCTGTGTCCTTTGGAGATTGATAATGTAGTTAAATAAGTCTGAAATCAGATTTGCTGGCACTTCTGCTGTAAGAAATCACCCCCACCTCCACATGACAGCCCAAACATGCATGGCACCATCAAAAGGGAAAAATGAGTACTCAGCAGAAAACAAGCATGGGGTGGTGCATGAATGAAACAAGGATCACTTTCCCAGCCTGGTTCATTTCCTGACCATTCACATATTGTGATGGCACAAGGATGGGAGCAGCACTGAGGAAGGAATGAGGTGGTTCCACCAGAAAGGTTTGCTTCTTTTGGCAGCACCACCAGCCTACCTCTCAAACTGCTGTACTACTGGTCCACAAGAAGAAAATCATTGCTCACATTTAGCAGAAATCAGAAATATGAAAATATAAACACTATCATGTCTCATGACCTTAAGCATACCCTACAGCTGTATTCAAAAACTAGAACAAAAAACCACTTGGAGTAAAGTGGATGCCTGGAATTTCGATTAGGTATGAGACAGAGCTGAGCAAAAATCTTACATACACTCTCCACCCAATTTAATGAAATGCTTTTGTCAACGCTTCTGGGCCTGCAAAGACTTACCTTTATTAGGATGGATGCATAAGAGTAGTTTGTTTCAGCCTATCTACATTTCTTGTCTTTAAAACCAGGTTAGTCTCCATGTCCCTTAAATGCTTTGTCTCTGTCCACACATTCAAAATAGGCACTACTTGTCTCTTCTGAAACCTAACATGATTCTCAAGCTCACTGCTCCACTCAAACCAGAAACCCAACTACTTTCCTGCCTCCCAAATACATTTTCCAAGACAGATCTTTATCATCTTACTGGCTTCCA
Organism: Pithys albifrons albifrons; assembly: GCF_047495875.1. Taxonomy (NCBI): domain Eukaryota; kingdom Metazoa; phylum Chordata; class Aves; order Passeriformes; family Thamnophilidae; genus Pithys; species Pithys albifrons. The sequence continues at coordinate 60,399,100 of NC_092497.1, read as the reverse complement.
TGTCTGTCCTGTAACTTAAGTAAGGCATCTTTTCCTATTTTTTAATGAACTCAAAGGCTCCTTCTAATTTCCACATATAATAAACACACAACCTGCTTACTCTTAATATATCTGTAACAAAACTGTTTATAATACACATTACAGTTGCCAGCCCTTACTGTTGGCTCTGAAGCATTATAAAATAAAATAAAATAAAAGGTCTCCAAACAAAAATTCTTTATCAGCTCTGTACCTCAAAGCAGAAAGACATCACAAATCCTGGAGATATAATTAAGCATAAATCAGATAGTCATAAATCAAAATAAAAGATATTACTAAACTTTTAGAGCAGCAGATGGACACAGTGGTGTAGAATGGTGAATATTTAATTAAGTCAATAATTTTTAGTTGTAACCCCTTCATTATTGCAATATTGAACAAATTATATTCAGTTGTTGGTAATGGAAGACAGAACACAAAGCTGCCAGTCATATGTACTCTCACTTACCATGTCTTCTCATTTACCAGTGCAGGCCATTCTGTTCTCACCTACCACACACAGTGCCAATGTCCAGCAAGACGCCAGTGCTGGGGCTTTAGCTGGGCATGTTTTTTGTATTTAGATTAATGAGACCAGAAATTTTACCTTAGATACGGTAGTTGCTGGTCCCACACAATACAAACCAAAACACAAGAAATTTAGGAATTTATTACAATCAAATAATACCAAAGACTAGTTTGCTACAGTATTTCTGTACTCAGACCAGTAAGCAGACACACCAAACATACAAAGTTCCCAAAAAAGCCTCTCACTACTTATGGACTACAAGATTGTCTCTGCCAAAACAACACTGTGCAGGGAAACTCCTATTCCATGTCTGACCTGACTGTTCTCATGAAGTAACATGTTTGAACCAGCCTTACATTTCTAATACTTTGAATATAGATCAAAACCCGAAGATAAATTTGTGAGAAGAAGTAAAAAACCCATGCAATACCTTGGCAAAGGTGTAAATTCACTGATGATGCCTTCTGTTCCCAGGGTTATGCCCTGAACAATGAAAGTGCTGCCCATTCCTTTCCAGAGAGCTCTTGGACCCTGTTTTGAAATATGCAACATAAAACTCAAAAACCTTACTAATTATAATAAAATTTCAGCAAATTCATAGCACAGAAGGCTACAATTCTACCATTCAACTTTATTACCAAATTCAGGTAACAACTCACTTTTCAACTACAGAGAAACTTTTTGTTTTTCAATAACATCGAAGAGTTGCCAACAATTTTGTCGATGTCTCTCTCACTGTTAATACTCTGTACTGTAAACTTAACACCACTTCCTATGGACAAAATGACCTTCGGATACTAAAAGTACACTCAGAGGAAATACAGAAAGCCTTTTCTTACTGCCTTCTGATCCGAGTTTCAGGATTGCCATTCCTATGCCGAATTGCAGATTAATTCTGTATTATTGTTGGAAGCAATTGCTTAGATATTATCTTTATCCACATAGAGATTAATGATCTTTTAGAATCCTAATGAAAAAAATTCAATTTCAGGGACCTTTAGTTTTCTAACATCTGCAAATCTTCCCACAAAGTACTAAACTTCTTAAAAAAAGAATGACTTAGATTGATCTTTTTCAAACATTCTGCAACCATAAAAATAACAAACGCTTATAATGGCCATGTTTTTAACCTACACAAAGAGTTATGGATTGCAATGCACTTATGTGGTCAGGTACAGCCTGCCCCAAATACTCACCTGTGCCTTATTGATGCAGTACATAATATTGACAACAGTAAATGGAGTGAGATGATAATTCCGAGCATGATAATTAACCTGAGAAAAATATAAATAATGGCAGTTTTAGTAACACACTTGCAAATGGTACTGCTCTGAAGAATAAAAGAATTTCCAATGTAAGAACTTTCTCTCTGTAAAGGTGAGTTAAAAATATGAATAAATTTTCACTGAGATTTAGGAAAACATGCAGAAATTTTAAGTATTTGTAGGTTGAAAAAGTAAACACAAAAGCAAGTATAAATCAGAAACTATGAAACAAAGCATCCTGTTTGTAAATGGGGATCTAGAAGTTTCTTTGCAGACTCCAAAAAACTTACTTGCTGTAATTCACTTTCCAGTGCCCAAATAAAAATGACCAAGAATTCTCAAGACAAACTGAATTTCAGAATGGAAGACATGTATTGTAAAAATATGTTAATGTAGCAGTGTCTCCCCAAAAATTGTGAGGCTTCCTTACCCTCCTCATATTACACTTTCATACAGAGTATGAAAATACAGAAATATCACAGTACACGAGAGCTCTGACTGGAAAAGAGAATGTAAAAGACGTACCTGACACTGACGACGTAGAACAATGCAAGGATGTGCCAACACATTTTCTGTAAATAGGCTTTAAAAGAAAATTGTATTTAATGTATAGGAAATCACTATAAATTTCTTAGGCTTGTCATTTTCTCTAACAACACCAGATCAGTATTTGGGAAAACAATATATTATCTTGTGAACTAAATGGGGTATTTTTGATGGCTGCCTGATGTCCTGCCAATACTACAAAAGGAACAAGATACAAAAAACCTGACACACTTTATTCTCTATGAAAAAGGCCCATGTATATGTGGTATGCATGTATTTTTACAGCTGAATCATCAAACAAAATTTCTTAAGCCCTCCCCCTCAAAGTATCAGGGAACAAAACAGGCCAGACACACAATTATGACAGGATTAGATTCCAGTTTTACATTCATTCTGCACACCATATTATTAATAAAGACTCTTCTTAGCCGGCCTAGTGGACTGGTACTGACAGCCAACTATTTTCCCACTGAAAATGCTACTGCCCCAAAGCAACACTCCCACGACTCCTATAAGTTTTATTTCAATGAAAACTTCTTATAAAAGTCCTCTGACATTCAAAGTACGAGTTCTGGTTGCAGCTCATTTCATCTCAAGAGTGCCAGAGTGATCAGAGTACTTACCTGTATGTTCAAACCTGGGGGATAGATTAAAAATCCAAAACATCCAGGATTTTTCTAAACATGCCAAGTAACAGCTACAGGATCATCAGAGGTAGGTTTCTTAACTCCAGACAAACAAGTACTAATTGGCACAGAAAAGTACTGACCCTGCAGTGTCATAATTATTGAGCTAATGTGTAGTTTGCTCCTACCAGAAGAGCTTTCCCTGTATTTCAGCTGGTATCTATTAAGACTTCCCTGCAGCCATCTCAACTAACCTCACAAAACTCCATGTTCATTTTAGTCCAGGTGGCCATGGTGCTCAGAACGTGAACTGTCATGCTTAATTAAATGAATGCCTGTAGTTCACAACATCTCTCTGCTCCTCACTGAGACCAACATGTTCCTGCCCTGGCTCCACTCCTGTGTGGGTGCTCAACTGAGGTCCTTCTGTTCCATAAGCTTGGAAAGAAATTCAACTCCTCTTTACATATTTAGAGGGATTAGTTCTTCCACTCCATCAACTCTATTTTAACAAATGAACAAGCTCACCAAGGGGTCTGAATGAGCAAGCTGAGCCACTGCACGGGAAGCAGTGGGAGAAGGACAAGCAGTTTCACGAAATGGGATGATTTAACTTGAGCAACTCACTCCCTGCCAAACTCAGTCATTCTTAGTCCTCCTCTTTATGCCTTCCCTCTGTGGTTCCATCAACTGGTGTCTGGTGGCTTTCACAGCTGGTCAACTCCCAGGTGTATCAGGCTAACTGAAACAGGAAAAAATGATCCAGCCCTTTGACTCTGTCTTCTGTTTTAGTAAGTCAAACAGGCTACAAGAGGTTCTGATGGGCATCAAGGACCATAACTAGGGGGTAGGAGCAGGACAGGATGGTGATCAAGTGCTAAAAACCCAGGTCCTCCTCTTCAGGTAAAAAGTACTCTGTATGAACCTCAACTTTCCATTTTGGTCTGAAATTGAGTAAGGAAAAAAAGTATTCTCATATTCTGAGGAGAAGAACTTTTTTCTGAGAAGTCTCACATTCAGGTCAACCAACAAGGAGTAGAACTTTTTTTAATCCCAACTTTTTCAAGTCAAAACAAACCCACTCCCACTCTTTCACAAGTTGCATTAGTTCTTTGACGAAGGAAAACCAAATCAGCTGAGTGTGACTGAGTTGGCATCCTGTAAAAAAATCCTAAGTATGTCATCATCTTACACTTGACAATTTCAACTCTGAAATGGTTGAAGTCCACCACTTTCTCAAAAATACTATCAATTATCAGTGTCACCATAATAAATTAAAAATAGTTATCAAACCACTTGGCTATCATGAACATGATGATCCTGTGATACTTTGATAATATACTTGAAGACATTTTCACCTCTTAGGAAATATTTGCATTACCTAAAAATAATAATAGAAATGGCAGATGTGAGAAAAATTTTCTGATGATCCTTTCAGATTGCTCAGACAGGGTACAGATATCCTGGGCACAACTTAGGAAAAACTGTTTCTTGCATTCTTTGCTGATCAAAAATTTTTGAGCAACAGTTAAAGAAAAAAGAAAAGTAAATGGATTTTGGGTAGTAGGTTCCTAAAGTTATTTCCACTGCTGAAGTCCATCAGCATAAAACCACAAAAGTGTAAGCAGGGTTTACAAGACAAATGAGTACTTTACTACTTCACTGTTGTTGAATACAATTCTTACCTTGCAAGGCCAATTCCAAAGCCTGCAAATCTGTTTAACTGCTCTGGAAAGAAAAAACAAAAAGACAGCTTATATAACAGTGATAATCATAAAACAGGAGAAAATGCCATGTACAGGATCTGAAAAACTAATTCTATCCTGTACTTGCTTCAGAAAATTATGAGCACTAAACCATAAGATTTATGGCAGGTCAGCAACAGAAGATAATAAGAAAATTATTCCCCCAAGGATATTTGCACTTTGAACTGCACTTGAGTTTGTATGGACTTTTGTATATAAAATTATGCTTATCTTACAGGAAAAAAAGAGCAACTGAGCAGAAAGACAGAGTATTTAAAAAAAAATCTAACTCAAATCAACCACTGAAAAATTCAGCACGCAGTTTACAGTAAATCTGAAATATAAATTTAGATATCTGAGGTGAAAATAATGCTAAGACAGAACAGTAAAAGGACAATATTTGGGAAAAGTAATATAAAAAAGCCATGAATGAAGTAAGAAACATCAACATAAAGGAAGTTTTCAAGCCAGTTGTTTATCTCCACTCCTTCACAAAAATCTGGAGAACTGCAAAAACTGCAACGAGAGTGTCTGCCAGACAGACATTTGCACATTGGGAATTACCAAAAGAGATTTTAAGAAGCGTAAGAACTGTAAAGGCAACTGAAAATTAATGCTCAGCCCTGCAAGTTTCAGGGTGCAAGCAGTCTGAAAGCAGGGAGAGAACCAGGGGAGCTCCATACAGGTGGGGCAGCCCTTCCAAGAAAACGGTAAGACTCTCTCCACTTGCAGCAGGTGAATTCAGTGATTACAGAAACTCCTTATCAGTCCTGCAAAATGCAGAGTGAACACTCTCTCCATGAGCAGACAGGAGGCAAAAATGGTAGAGTCCAAGTATGCCAGAATACTTAAAGTTAGTGCTTGCATGGATCAGAAGTCCAGCTAAGGGTTGTTCTTTGTAAGACCAGAAGGAAATCACTGCACTACAGGTAAAAGAAAAAGAGAAAAAAGAAAAAAAGGAAGGAAGGAAGAAAAGGAAGGAAGGAAGAAAAGGAAGGAAGGAAGAAAAGGAAGGAAGGAAGGAAGGAAGGAAAGGAAGGAAAGAAGGAAAGGAAGGAAAGAAGGAAAGGAAGGAAAGAAGGAAAGGAAGGAAAGAAGGAAAGGAAGGAAAGAAAGGAAGGGAAGGAAGGGAAGGAAAGGAAGGAAAGGAAGGAAAGGAAGGAAAGGAAGGAAAGGAAGGAAAGGAAGGAAAGGAAGGAAAGGAAGGAAAGGAAGGAAAGGAAGGAAAGGAAGGAAAGGAAGGAAAGGAAGGAAGGAAGGAAGGAAGGAAGGAAGGAAGGAAGGAAGAAAAGGAAGGAAGGAAGAAAAGGAAGGAAGGAAGAAAAGGAAGGAAGGAAGAAAAGGAAGGAAGGAAGAAAAGGAAGGAAGGAAGAAAAGGAAGGAAGGAAGAAAAGGAAGGAAGGAAGAAAAGGAAGGAAGGAAGAAAAGGAAGGAAGGAAGAAAAGGAAGGAAGGAAGAAAAGGAAGGAAGGAAGAAAAGGAAGGAAGGAAGAAAAGGAGGAAGAAAAGGAGGAAGGAAGAAAAGGAGGAAGGAAGAAAAGGAGGAAGGAAGAAAAGGAGGAAGGAAGAAAAGGAAGGAAGAAAAGGAAGGAAGAAAAGGAAGGAAGAAAGGAAAAAAAGAAAAGAAAAAATACTTGCTTTCTTAGAGAATGGCATTTCAGATAAATTACAAAGTTTCATAAAACTTTAATACTCAAGTGTACATAAACTGCTTCTTTTAATTAAGAGAGACAACATCCAGCAGCCTTGATAACGTAGGTTTTTCTAATTTCAACTCCATTTCATGAAGACCTAAAACGATACTGTACTTCTGACAGATTCTGCTGGAAAAGACTTGAACCCAGTTGCTTCCTTAAATTCTGTCAGTCCCACAGTTCCCTCACTATCGCCCGGGGAGGGAGGTTTATATCACCAGCTCATGTTTTCAGCCTAATAAGCTGCCAGAAGACACACAGTCTGCACCACCAACACTGAATAAACCAACAGCTGAGACGCGAAGGCACTTCCTGCCCTTGCAGAGGGCGGAGTATTCCCGCAGGATTATTGTTTACATGCGCTCAACTGGGACCTGCCTGTCTGGGGAACCATCATTCACACAGAACTGTGCGGTGCAGGGGGGCAACAGGCGCTCCTGGAACACAGCTCTTCTTTTTCTAAAGGACTTTTGGATTTTGCCCCTGCCGTTCCAGCGCAAAGGAGAAGCCGGGGGGGCCGCCTCTGCCTTTATCTGTGACCCGGGGCTGAGCGCGGGGCCAGCGCGGCCCGGCCCGGCCTCCCTTACCGGCGCCGGGGCCGCCCGCCCCCAGGTTGGGCTCCTCGTTGAGGCCGGCGCCGCCCAGGGGGGTCCCGGCACCGTACGGCGGCGTCTTCTCGCCCCAGTGCAGGTTTCGGCTGCCGGGGATGTCGGGCGGGGTGGTCACCCAGTGGCCCAGCTCCGAACCGCTGAAGGGCCTGGTGCCGGGGCCCATCTCCTCGCGGCCGGCCCCGCGGTAGCCCAGGCCGTCGAAGCCGTCGGGGCGCCGCGGGTGCATGGCGGGGGTTGGCCGAGGAGGGGACGGGAGGGCTCCGGGGGTGCCGCGCTCGGGCCGGGCCAGACCCGCACCCTCCGCACCAACCGGCACTTCCGCCCCCGCGCGTGACGGCCCAGGGGGCGGGGCCGGCGGCGCGAGGCCAAGAGCGCCCCCTGGGGCCGCGGCGGACCCGAAGTGGTCGCGTCCCGTCCCGTCCCTCCCGGAATGTGGGGAATCCTGGGCGGAATCCTATGGCGGCACCGCTCCCGGCCCCCCCGCTGCCGGGCGATCCTCGTGTAGAAACCGTGAGAAACATCGCGGTGTGACCACGCCACGAGCCGTGTCAGAACTGTCCAGGACGAGCATCCTTGTTGCGATCCCTGTGAGCTGACGAGAGGAATGACATAGAATCATAGAATCCATTGGGTTGGAAAAGACCTCCGAGATCATCAAGTCCAACCCTTGGTCCAGCTCCACTCCCTTTACCAGATCATGGCACTCAGTGCCACGGCCAATCTCAGGTTAAAACCTCCAGGGATGGGGAATCCACCCCCTCTCTCTGGGCAGCCCATTCCAATGCCTGATGACTCTCTGGAAAGAATTTTTTTCTGATCTCCAACTTAAATTTCCCCTGGCAGAGCTTGAGCCCATGCCCCCTTGTCCTATTGCTGAGTGCCTGGGAGAAGAACCAATGCCCACCTGGCCAGAACTTCCCTTCAAGTAGTTCTAGACAGTGCTGAGGTCACCTCTGAGCCTCCTCCAGGCTAAACACCCCCAGCTCCCTCAGCCTCTCCCCACAGCACTTGTGCTCCAGTCCCTTCTCCAGCCTCGTTGCTCCTCTCTGGGAAGGCAGAACACCAGCGCTGCTTCCAAGCCTGGCTGCTGTGGATCCTGGAGAGGGGCAGCTGGGAGTGTTTCCCTCCAGGGCTGTCCTTACCCCGGAGATAAGCACAGATAAGAAGGAATGAGGTCCAGAAGTGGACATGGACTGCAGAGAGGTATCAAGGCCACCCAAAACAGCTGGAGCTCTGTGACCCATGTCCAGAAAAGTCTGAAAGAGCAGACTGCACATGATGAGTAGTTTGGATGGAAAGTGAGAATCCACCTTCGAGGTGGGGAAAAACCTCCAAAAAGGAATTCTATCAGGCAGGGCCTTATATGCCCATCATCTGGACAGGAGCAGCTGGGTTTTATTAGGCATGTAGGCAAACCCTGAGACAGAAGTCAGGCCAAGAGGGGCAGCAAAAGGGAACTTGGGGTTTCCAGGGTCTGCTGGCAGTCTAGACTTGAGCAACTCACTACCTGCCAAAACCAGTCATTCTTAGTCCTCCTCTTTATGCCTTCCCTCTGTGGTTCCATCAACTGGTGTCTGGTGGCTTTCACAGCTGGTCAGCTCCCAGGTATATCAGGCTAACTGAAACAGGAAAAAATGATCCAGCCCTTTGACTCTGTCTTCTGTTTCAGTAAGTCAAACAGGCTACAAGAGGTTCTGATGGGCATCAAGGACCATAACTAAGGGATAGGAGCAGGACATCCTCCTGCTGTGCATCTCCACATCTCCCTGAATCACCCAGAGGAAGCTGGAAGGTGCCCCAGGCTGTTGACTGAGAGGTGGCATCCAGCATGTCTGTGCTGTCCCTGGCTGGTGCTTGCTCACCAGTGCTCATCAAGGGTGATCTGGGCAAAAGAAACAAGTCTGGGACTGAAATAGGTCTTTTAAGTGTTTGTTTCTCCACACAGCTTAATCTAATGTGGGTGTCTGGGTCACCCTTTTCTGCCCATGCAGTAACAGCTCCACTTTAGTCCTGTGTTGTCCACAGTGTGTGTCTCAGGCAGTCACCAGGCATAGGAATCCTCTCCCTGACAAGCTGGGCATCTCTGATAGCATGTACACAACATGCTGGAGCTGCAGCTGGGCAGATATTGGTCTCTGTAGGATCTGGGTTGCTCTGTACCTCTGCAAAGGTTCCAAATGCCATTTTCCAGTTGCCACAATAAAACTTATCTGTTGATTTTGTCCCTCCTGGGTAGCTGAGTGTGAACACACAGAGCTTTTTTTTCCTGTGAACTAACATGAGAAAGCAAAACACTCACCAACATTGCTCCCAAGGCTAGTAGCTAGGCTTGCAGGCTGGAGCTGTGGATTCAGGAGAGGAGCAGCTGGGAGTATTGCCCTCCTGCTGCTCCTTGGCATGTTCAGTGTTGTCCTTAGAGAAGCCTTTGAAGAATAAGAGCTGCTAATTGTTTCTGATCCCTGGAAATCCAAGGAAGAAAACTTGGAGTATTAGATATACCTCTAAGCCATGAGAATGACACCAAATGGCATCAAAATCAGAAAAAAGGGCAAAGGCAATATATGATACTGCTGTTTTAGTGGTTTTGACCACAGAGTACCAAATTCTGTAAATTGCTTGATATATGATTAATAAATACAAATCTGTGGATGAACAAAGTTCAGAATCTGTTCCTCAGCTGAGTTGAAGAAATGTGTATGGGTAATGGGAACCAGAGTTGAAGCAAAGAAAAGATTCTTGTTGGTTTAAGTGGTTACTGGAGTAAGACTACGTGCTACAAAGTGGGTTTATTCTGGGCGGCTTGGGATAAGAAAAGTGCATTAAGGAACTCAAAGAACTTGCTTCTGATCAAGATTTGGATTTAAATTAGTTTGGTTCATCTACACAGCAACAGAGATGTGCATATGTGTATGTGTGTTGTGCATCCCCCCTGCTCCTCCTTGGGCCTCACTGTGATCTCAGAAATGCTCATTAGGCCTTGACTGTGATGAACAGCACCTGAGCTAAGCTCCTCTTGGGGTTAGCAGAAGCATTGCCTGCTCCCAGGAACTAGTGCTGTCTAACAAGCTCCTGCTTTTTAATGAACAGCCTTGGAAACTTATTTTTCTTGCTGCGGTAACAGCCCAAGCAGAATAACATTTTTCTTATCAAAGTTTCAAAGAAAGCTACTGACCTGAATTGCAGCCAGGAGGAAAAATGATTATGGCTAAAGGCCATTCTGTTGCCACACCATAAACAGCAGTCCAGAATGAGACCATTTGAGCTCTCCTGTACCACAGCAAGCTAAATTCAAGGGGAGTTTTTCACAGGTATAGTTTATGCAGTCATTACCTCTGTGTGCATGAATATGCTCTGGCAAATGTACTAGGAATATTGTTCTCCTAGGTTCTTAAATACTTTAGATTTGTAAGCTAGCCCTGTGAGTTAGTGTTGAGCTACAGTAAATTCTATATGAATCTTTTAGTTAAATGGCTTAACTTAGGCTATCTAGTAAGTCCTGTAAGTTTAAGTGCTGTTAAACCTTTAGACCTAAACTGCTGGCCAGTGTTGGGGTGACAGTGAGTGCATCCCTTAAAGAAAGAAGTTTAGAGTTCTCCCTTGACGAGAAGAGAGCTACGTGTGGGGTGTGTGTGGTCCTGTGACCAATGAGATGCTTTGGTGAATGTGAGGTGAATGGGGTAGCCAATAATGTCATGACATGTTGGATGTGAGAGGATATAAAAGGTGTGGATGTTACTGAGAATAAAACTACAACTACAACTACTAGGAACTACTACTACTATGATGTATGAGCTATGAGGAAACGATCTGTGAAACTATTTTGAATAAACTCTTGTAAGCCTTCTGATCAAGCCTTCTGATGCCTGCTGTGCCTGAGCTCTTCTGATCGTCATTCACGCTGCCCCCTTACTCGGGATAAGGGAACTGCAATAAATGGTGACACCCAATGTACCCCAATAAGCCAAGTCTGGTGCAGTTTAGCAAAGGGGTCTGCGCTGAACTATGTGACTCAGTGGAAGGTTCTTCCTTATTCTTTTTTATCCTTATCCTTTCCTATCCTTCCCCCCACCATACCAGCCTTCACATAGATAATTTTCAGATTTGTTTGGGGTTTAGATTGATTGATTTTAGGTTTTAGTTTGGTGTTTCTCTATGTGTATAACCATCTAATAAGCAGCAGAGGGAATCTTGCCAACAAACTTTGACTTGCTCTTGCTTTTATATTAACACTGCTTTTGCTGATACCTTTGCTGTGATTCTTTAAGTGACCTTAAAGCACTCACCACAGTACAGTAAGACAAAAAAAGTCAGAGAAAAAAATGGAATTCTTTTAGGATAGTACACCTGCATTTTGTCATCAACACTTCAGAATTCAGTCAGTGTTTGAAGACATGCTTACACACACACACAAATCAGTACATTGGGGCAGCAGTAGGTATCTCTTGTTGCCAATATGGGCTCAGGTTCCACGTTGGCTGAGCAGCAGCACCACTGTGGGACACACTCTATGAAAAAGTGTGGGGTCACACACACAGACACACAGACACACAAACACACACACACACACACACACACACACACACACACACACACACACACACACACACTCACCCCTGTTTATTAACCCTGTGCTTGCCGAAAGGGGCACAGCTTTTAGGTCTTGCCACATGAGATGCTGACCCCAACCCAGATAGTTTGGTTGGCAGCTACTCCAGCTTCACCCTGTTTCATTTTCACTTAATTGAAACACTAGTCTAGTTATCAGTCAGCTCCCAGAGCACCAGTCTTGAGAGCTGCTGGGAAATGTGCTTAAGATCTGGTCATTTTAGTTGGTTTTGGAAGGACTACTTCTGTCATTGTGGGTACCCTGCTGGTGTACTCACTCCTATTATTGTTAAAATCGCACCACGACTGAGAGCAATCTGTCTTCCTTGCTGAGTCTGAGGAGAAATATAGAAGAAAAGCAAGCTGTATGTGTTATCAATGAGGCAATGCTATGGGGTTTTTGAAATTTAAGGAACTGATGTTAGTTTAGACTCTGAGCAATAGATAAGAAACCTGTGCATGGAAATACTTTTTGGCAGGCTTCTTACTAGACTCCCCATCTGTTGAAAGAGAGGATGTACACACTGTCCTGCACATCTGTCCATTTGGAGCGTGCCATCGACTCTGAATAATAAATAGTAATGATAACAGCAAGTACCGCATGAAAATAGCAGCATGGCAGAAAGGAGGGTGTGGTTGATGACAGAGCAAAGGGGTTGAACTTCTATGGGATGAGGTAGTGAATCTGTTTAGTTTCAGTCTGAAGTGCCTGATGTCATTTTCAGTTACTTGAGGTTTCTGCTTCCTTCAAAATGAAGCAAGGCCTCTTGTTTCATAGGCTTTTTGGCCCGACAGCACTGGCTAAGCAGGTGAAAATAGAGATGATGGCTACAACACTCCCTGCTACCATTAACTCTACAGTAGGTCATGTTTTCTGTCACCACTTTCAGGGGGGACTGTGAGTCATGGTACAAATTCTCAAGCATGGACAGGGAGTGCTGAGCATAGGCATGTAGTGTTAAAACCTGACACTTTGAGAGCCCATCAGTTCAGAAGGACACAGTCCCTGCTGTAGGTCTTTTGTCACAACTGCTGGCCTCCTGTGGGTCATTTGTCTGAATTGTGCCACCTGGCTGCTATCCTGGGCCTTGGGATTGCTTTGGTTTCCTTGTTCTCTGTCACAGTTTCTGGGTCCTCATCATCATATGTCCTTGTGTGGGATGAACAGAGAAGGTCCTGGAGCATGGAGAACACTCAGAACCTCACAAAAACACTCAAGTATGAAAGTTGGTACAGTTTCAATAGCCCTGGCAGGGATATTTCACAACATTATTTCCACTTGCTAACATGTTCTTGTGGCAGTGCTGAGGACAGACACAAGTTCTCTTCCAAGGAGCTCACAGTCTGTGAAAACAAATGACAGATGGACAAAAAAGCATGCCAACAGAATTGCCAAGATGAATGAAGTGCCTTAGGAATTCCTTTTTGCCATGTTCCTTATTCAAGTAATTTATTCAGATTCTTTTTATATTAATTCTTTTAGCTTTCATACTGTGCTTAGTGCTTTACAGCTGTTAGCTAGCTATCCTGGTGGGCTGTTAAATATCCTCACTTCCATGTAGGAACTTGAAAGCTAGCAGAAGGGTTAAGTCTTCTCAAAGTCTCACAGTGAGACAATGAAAGATTTCTAGTAAATAAAGACAAAACTTCATTCCTTTCTGCCCTTCTTTCAGGCTGCAAATGTGCAGTAGATGTCTCTATTTATCAGGTACTTTTACTTTCTTAAGAAGGATAGAATTGGAGCAAATACTTAAAGTGTATATATGTTTCCTTTACAGACTGGAGTTACCAAATTAAGTTCTGATCTTGCCCAGCCACAGGTGCCCAGGGTCATTCCATGCCCCGTGGGCTTTGGTGGCCATTACCCAAATTTTGTCTGCCTCATCTCTTCAGCATTCCATAAGCCACCTGCTCCAGAGCTGGGATGCTGGCTGTTCCTCAAATAAGTCCTTCCCAGAGGGTTACCTTGACCTGGGATAATTTTGT